>NC_088236.1:11165161-11302661 GCF_036934945.1 Oncorhynchus masou masou | reverse complement strand
GAGAGAGACACACACGCACACACAAACACAGAGACTCACATACCAGCAAAATTAAGAGACTTGTGTTGTCTCAGATACAGTACAGCACATTTACAGTACAGACATGTTCTTGAGATTTACAGTACAATTTACAGATAGTTATGTTCTTCATATACAGTATATAATTTACAGTACAGTCACCTCAGATACTTTATGAATTACAGTACAAACACCTGTTCTGCATTTACAATATAATTTACAGTACAGTTACCTACCTTTAAGAATTACAGTACAGTACAGACACCTGTCTTGATTTACAGTACAGTTATGTTCTTCATTTACAATATAATTTACAGTACAGTTATGCCTTGATGATCAAATACAGTCACTACCTTCATTTACAGTACAGTACAGTTGTCTTCATTTACAGTACAATTTACAGTACAGTACAGACACCTGCCTTCATTGACAATATAATTTACAGTACAGACACTTGCCTTCATTTACAATATAATTTACAGTACAGTCACCTGCCTTCATTGACAATATAATTTACAGTACAGACACCTGTCTTCATTTACAGTGTACAATGGTTAGAGCATTGGACTAGTAACCGAAAGGTCTGCAAGTTCAAATAATTGACAAGGTACAAAAGTCACCTGCCTTGATTAACCCACTGTTTACAGTATTGAAAATAAGAATTTGTTCTTAACTGACTTGCCTAGTAAAATAAAGGTAAACAAATATACAATATAATTTACAGTACAGTCACCTACCTTTAAGAATTACAGTACAGACACCTGTCTGCATTTACAATATAATTTACAGTACAGTCACCTGCCTTTAAGAATTACAGTACAGACACCTGTCTTGATGATTTGCAGTACAGTACAGATACCTGCCTTCATTTACAATTTAATTTACAGTACAGACACCTGCCTTTATGAATTACAGTACAAACACCTGTCTGCATTTACAATAAAATTTACAGTACAGTCACCTGCCTTTATGAATTACAGTACAAACACCTGTCTGCATTTACAATTTAATTTACAGTACAGTCACCTGCCTTGATTTACAGTACCATTTACAGTACAGACACCTGTCTTCATTTACAGTACAATTTACAGTACAGTACAGACAACTGTCTGCAGTTGCAATATAATTTACAGTACAGACACCCGCCTTCATTTACAGTACCATTTACAATACAGTACAGAGACCTGCCTTCATTTACATTATAATTTACAGTACAGACACCTGCCTTCATTTACAGTGCCATGCCCCGCCCCACCCTGCCATGCTCTGCCCTTCCCTGCCCCGCCCTGCCCCCGCCCTGCCCCCGCCCCGCCCCGGCCTGCCACACCCGTCCCACCCCACCCTGCCCTTCCCTTCCCTGCCCCGTCCTGCCACACCCCCCCGCCCCACCCCGCCCCCACCCCGCCCTTCCCTTTGCCCCGCCTCCACCCTGCCCTTCCCTTCCCTGCACCCCGCCCTGCCACCCACCCCCCGCCCTGCACCCCCCGCCCCACCCCCCTGCCCTGCACTGCCCCGCCCTGCCACACCCCACCCCACCCCGCCCCATCCCACCCCCCCACCCTGCCCCATCCTGCCCTGCCCCATCCTGCCCTGCCCCATCCTGCACTGCCCCGTTTTTTTCCCTCATCAAGCTACACACCATAATGACAAAGCAAAATCTGTTTGTTTTTTATAAAACACTGAAATATTACATTTACATAAGTATTCAGACCCTTTAGTCAGTACAATGTCAAAGCACCTTTGGCAACAATTACAACCACGAGTCTTCTTGGGTATGACGGTACAAGCTTAGCACACTTGTATTTGGGGAGTTTCTCCCATTCTTCTCTACAGATCCTCTCAAGCTCTGTCAGGTTGGATGGGGAGTGTTGTTGCACAGCTATGTTCAGGTCTCTCCAGAGATTTTCGATCGGGTTCAAGTCTGGGCTCTGGCTCGGCCATTCAAGGACATTCAGAGACTTGTCCAGTGGCCCCTCCTGCATTGTCTTGGCTGTGTGCTTAGGGTCACTGTCCTATTGGAAGGCCAGTCTGTCCTGAGCACTCTGTAGCAGGATTTCATCAAGGATCTCTCTGTACCTTGCTTCGTTCATCTTTCCCTCGATCCTGACTAGTCTCCCAATCCCTGACGCTGAAAAACATTTCCACACCATGCTCCACCGTAGGGTTAGTGCCAGGTTTCCTCCAGACATGATGCTTGTCATTCCGGCCAAAGATTTTCAATCTTGGTTTCATCAGACCAGAGAATCTTGCTTCTCATGGTCTGAGAGTTTGTTAGGTTCCTTTTGGCAAACTCCAAGCGGGCTGTCATGTGCTTTTTACTGAGGAGTGGCTTCTGTCTGGCCACATAAAGGCCTGATTGGTGGAGTCCGGCAGAGATGGCTGTCCTTCTGGAAGGTTCTCCCATCTCCACAGAGGAACTCTGGAGCTCTGTCAGAGTGACCATCGGGTTCTTGGTCATCTCCCTGACCAAGGTCCTTCTCCCCTGATTGCTCAGTTTCGCCGGGCGGCCAGCTCTAGGAAGAGTCTTGGTGGTTCCAAACTCCTTCCATTTAAGAATGATGGAGGCCACTGTGTTCTTGGGAACCTTCAATGCTGCAGACCTTTTTTGTTACCCTTCCCTAGATCTGTGCCTCGACACATTCCTGTCTTGGAGCTCTACGGCTCAATTCCTTCAACCTCATGGCTTGATTTTTTTCTCTGACATGCACAGTCAACTAGAGAGGTGTGTGCCTTTGCAAATCATGTCCAATCAATTGAATTTACCAAATGTAGATTCCAAACAAGTTGTAGAAACATCTCAAGGATGATCAATCGAAACAGGATGCACCTGAGCTCCATTTCGAGTCGCATAGAAAAGGGTCTGAATACTTACATAAATAAGGTATTTTTTTATTTTTTATTTAATACATTTGCAAAAATGCCATTATGGGGTATTGTGTGTAGATTGATGAGGAAATGTATTTATTTTTTATTATAATTTTTTTTAAATAATAATTAATTTCTTCCCAATTTTGTGGTATCCAATTGGTAGTTACAGTCTTGTTTCATCACTGCAACTCCCGTACGGACTCAGGAAAGGCAAAGGTCGAGAGCCGGGCGTCCCCCGAAGCACAACCCAACCAAGCCTCACTGCTTCTTGACACCATGCCCACCTAACCCGCAAGCCAGTCACACCAATGTGTCAGAAGAAACACCGTACGGCGACCGATTCTGGACTCGAACCCAGAATCTCTAGTGGCACAGCTAAACATTCTGTCGCAACATTTTGCTGCTAACCTTGTGCGACAGCAAGCCTTTTCCTTTTGGACAGAAATTGCAAGAATATGGAGAGTTATGAAGTTGTGAAAACTGAAAACTGTAACGTAACAAAGTATAGAAAAACAACAAATGCTAAAAAGTTAACATTTTAAACAGTGGCTCGGTAAACAAATCCAAAGAATGGCTTGCTGTCATAACTTGTCCATAAACTGCTTACAGGGTGACAAACCAAAATGTAATTTTGTAACTTGGATGAACTTTAACATTGAGTGTGGGGGGATAAAATAAAAAATCCCCTAATAGCAGGAACAGCACCATTTAGTGGTCAGAACCTGGTAATATCAGGGTGTAGGATGGGACATAAACATAACAACTTCAATTGCTAATTTCTCTGAACTGGGGCAAAAAAACATCACCAAATTCAGATTTATTTACATAGGACGAAGAAATAATACTCCAAGCCGCAGTTCCATACTACTTGTCAGACACAGAGAACTGATACTGTACACTCATTGGTAGGATTAGTGTGTGGTGTGGGGGTCTGTGGGAGGCTTTTGCCCATTCTTTGGAATCCTAATGTCTAATTCATTGTTAGAATTTTTTGGAGTCCAGATCAGATGTTATGTACTATATTTATTGAATATTGTTATTGAATAATATTGAATTTGGGTGTAATCAATTAGCTTTATTTCTCAGAGATCAATTATTTTTTCAATAAAATAATTCTGCAGGAATGCTGATCTTATCTGTTTCGAAGTACAGAAACGATGTCAGAACAATCTGAGAACAATCTTGCTGAAATAACATGGACTCGAGAGTGAAGGAGAGAGCACAAGCAAGCAAGAGAGAGAGAAGAGAGAGAGAAAGCTAGGGAAGGAGAAAAAGAACGAGAAAGAAAGGGTACGGATGGAAGAAGCAAAGGAGAGTGGGACAGCAAAAGGAGAACAAGAAAGGGAGATGGAGGGAGAAAGTGAGACAGAAAGGAGAGAGAGAAAAAGGACAGAGGAGACAGGAAACATGGAACAGAGAGAGACATAGAGAGACAGGAAACATGGAACAGAGACAGACATAGAGGAGAGAAGAGAAAGGAAACATGGAACAGAGAGACATAGAAAACAGAAGAGACAGGAAACATGGAACAGAGACAGACATAGAGGAAAGAAGAGAAAGGAAACATGGAACAGAGAGACATAGAAAACAGAAGAGACAGGAAACATGGAAGAGAGACAGACAGAGGAGAGAAGAGACAGGAAACATGGAACAGAGAGACATAGGGGACAGAAGAGACAGGAAACATGGAAGAGAGACAGACAGAGGAGAGAAGAGACAGGAAACATGGAACAGAGACAGACAGAGGACAGAGGAGACAGAAAACATGGAACAGACAGACATAGAGGAGAGAAGAGACAGGAAACATGGAACAGAGACAGACATAGAGGAGAGAAGAGACAGGAAACATGGAACAGAGACAGACATAGAGGAGAGAAGAGACAGGAAACATGGAACAGAGACAGACATAGAGGAGAGAAGAGACAGGAAACATGGAACAGAGACAGACATAGAGGAGAGAAGAGGGAAAACAGAACAGAGACAGACATAGAGGAGAGAAGAGACAGGAAACATGGAACAGAGACAGACATAGAGGAGAGAAGAGACAGGAAACATGGAACAGAGACAGACATAGAGGAGAGGGGAAAACAGAAAGAGAAAGGGAGGAAAACACAGAGAGAGAGAGAGAGAGAGATAGAGAGAGAGAGAGGTAGACAGATAGGTAGACAGAGAGATGTATTTTTGAGCCAGGTAGACAGATAGAGAAATGTATCTGTCAGCCAGGTAGACAGATAGAGAGATGTATCTGTCAGCCAGGTAGACAGATAGAGAGATGTATGTGTCGGCCAGGTTGAGGTATAAAGATGTACACTGCATGGCCAAAAGTATGTTGATACCTGCCGTTGAATATCTCATTCCAAAACCATGGGCTTTAATATGGAGTTGGTCCCCCCACTTTGCTGCTATAACAGCCTCCACTCTTCTGGTAAGGCTTTCCACTAGATGGTGGAACATTGCTGCTGGGACTTGCTTCCATTCAGCCACAAGAGCATTAGTGAATGGTGATCTTGTGCGAATGGCTGCTCTTGTGCTGACGTTACTTCCAGAGGCAGTTTGGACCTCGGTAGTGAGAGTTGCAACCGAGGACAGACCATTTTTACATGGTCCCGTTCTGTGACCTTGTGTGGCCTACCACTTTGCAGCCTGAGCCATTTCTGGTCCTAGATGTTCCCACTTCACAATAACAGCACTTACAGTTGACCGGGGCAGCCCTAGCAGGGCAGCAATTTGACAAACTGACTTGTTGGAAAGGTGGCTTTCTATGACAGTGACACATTGAAAGGCACTGAGCTCTTCAGTACTGGCTATTCTACTGCTGATGTTTGTCTATGGAGATTGCATGGCTGTGTGCTCGATTATATACACCTATCAGCAACGGGTGTGGCTGAAATACCTGGATCCACTCATTTGAAGGGGTGTGCATATACTTTTGGCCATGTCATGTATTTGTCAGCCAGGTAGACAGACAGATGTATTTCCTACCTGGCGTCAGCCTCACTGTAGTACTCTCTGGCTACGATGTCCTCAAACAACTCCCCTCCAGTCACCCTGCAAACCAATCAGAGATGAGCTCATTAGCCAATCAGAGAGCTCAGTCGGGGGGTGGCACCTCTCGCTCCGGCTCGCTTCACCAGGACCCCCGTCAACCCTCCTCTCTCACTCTCTCTCTGTATCTCTCATCCCCCTGTCCCAGCCGTTACCATGGAAAATAAAGCTAGTATGGCTAACGGGCTGAACCTCGGGTAAAGGGAGAACAGTGGTGTGTATTGTATGAGAGGATAGAGGGAAGAAAGAGGTTTAAAGAGGTGGAGGAGATGAATAACTTACAAGTCAAACAGGAGGTAGTGGAATCCTTCCTCTGATATACTGTCATGGAGACGGACTGAAAGAGAGAGAGAGCCAGAGAGAGCGAGAGAGAGAGCCAGAGAGAGCGAGAGAGAGAACGAGAGAGAGCGAGAGAGAGCGAGAGAGAGAACGAGAGAGAGCCAGAGAGAGAGAGAGAGAGAGCGAGAGAGAGACAGTGAGAGAGAGAGAGAGAACGAGAGAGCGAGAGCGAGACAGTGAGAGAGAGAGACAGTGAGAGAGAGAGAGAGAGAGAGAGAGAGAGAGAGAGAGAGAGAGAGAGAGAGAGAGCGAGAGCAAGACAGTGAGAGAGAGAGAGAGAGAGAGAGAGAGAGAGAGAGAGAGAGAGAGAGAGAGAGGGAGAGAGAAGCCATGGGAGGTCAAATCAAATCTCTACACATTCACATTTAGTAATTTACTGTAGCAGACATTATTTTTCAGTGTCAATCGGTGCATTCAACCAAAGTAGCTAAAACAACCACATATCATGATCAATGCAAGGAAAAACATTTAAAAAAATAGACGCTCTGATTTCGAACACATCATGGCATTTAAATTAAAGTGAACAAGTGTATAAGGGAAGTAGTTTGGCGGTGGGGTGCTGCGGAAAATATATATCGTCCTCTAACACAGGACTAGTAAAGACCCAGTACTGTGATTTTTGAAAAATTTAATATATTTGAGAACTTCGAGTCCAGCATTTGTAACTTGAGTCTGATAATTATCTGTACAAAACACTTAATCTGATAATACTTGTGTAATATAAAAATACTTGCTTGATGTATGTTTCTTTAAATACTTTTCAAATGCAACTTATTTCTATGTGAAAACTGAAACGGTCTATTCATTCCTTTTCCATGTTAGTAAACACTCTTATCCAGAGCAACTTACAGTAGTGACTGTATACATTTTCATACTTTTCCCACATGGGACTCGAACCCACAACCCTGGCATGCTCTACCAACTGAGCCATATCATCACATCACATAACCACAAACCACTTGATGTCTCAATGTACTCAGTTCATGTCTTGTATTGTTTTATCTCCATGGTGATAGAAAGTCTACAGGTACTAACCTAGATGACCAGCCTATGTACAACACAGTAATATACATTTACATTAAGTGGTTTGTAAGGATGGTACATTAATACGGCACAAAAAGTGGTTGTTTTCCATTTGATTTTATCAAGAAAAATATTTGATTTGATGTGGATGTGTTGTGTCTTTGCCCATAACTTCGCACCTTTTGATGTAAATGTTTAAAAACAGGGTTTTGTTCTTTTCTGGATTCCATTAGAATGACATCACAGAGAAAGGGACAGGGTTTTGTTCTTTCTGGATTCCGTTAGAATGACATCACAGAGAAAGGGACAGGGTTCTGTTCTGTCTGGATTCCATTAGAATGACATCACAGAGAAAGGGACAGGGTTCTGTTCTCTCTGGATTCCGTTAGAATGACATCACAGAGAAAGGGACAGGGTTTTGTTCTTTCTGGATTCCGTTAGAATGACATCACAGAGAAAGGGACAGGGTTCTGTTCTATCTGGATTCCGTTAGAATGACATCACAGAGAAAGGAACAGGGTTCTGTTCTGTCTGGATTCCATTAGAATGACATCACAGAGAAAGGGACAGGGTTCTGTTCTGTCTGGATTTCGTTAGAATGACATCACAGAGAAAGGGACAGGGTTCTGTTCTGTCTGGATTCCGTTAGAATGACATCACAGGGAAAGGGCAGGGAAACAACTCTTACAATTCCAACTATGGAATCTTGCAAGATACTGTTCTTAATTGTACAACTATCTTTATTGACAAAGCAGAGATGCTAAAAAAAAGAATGTGGGTCGCGCTACAGATGTGGGTTCACTAACACCAGTAAAGGTCAAAGTGCAGATTTAACAGGGGCTGCTGCATCCTCAGCAAATAAAATAAAATAAAATGTATTGGTCACAGACACATGGTTAGCAGATGTTATTGGTCACATAGACATGGTTAGCAGATGTTATTGGTCACAGACACATGGTTAGAAGATGTTATTGGTCACAGACACATGGTTATCAGATGTTATTGGTCACAGACACATGGTTAGCAGATGTTATTGGTCACAGACACATGGTTAGCAGATGTTATTGGTCACATACACATGGTTAGCAGATGTTATTGGTCCAAGACACATGGTTAGCAGATGTTATTGGTCACATACACATGGTTAGCAGATGTTATTGGTCACATACTGCATGCTGTCCGGTCCTCTGGCAGTCTCTATGGGGGTGCCACAGGGTTCAATTCTCGGGCCGACTCTTTTCTCTGTATATATCAATGATGTTGCTATTGCTGCGGGCGATTCCCTGATCCACCTCTACGCAGACGACACCATTCTATATACTTCCGGCCCGTCCTTGGACACTGTGCTATCTAACCTCCAAACGAGCTTCAATGCCATACAACACTCCTTCCGTGGCCTCCAACTGCTCTTAAACGCTAGTAAAACCAAATGCATGCTTTTCAACCGATCGCTGCCTGCACCCGCATGCCCGACGAGCATCACCACCCTGGACGGTTCCGACCTTGAATATGTGGACACCTATAAGTACCTAGGTGTCTGGCTAGACTGTAAACTCTCCTTCCAGACTCATATCAAACATCTCCAATCGAAAATCAAATCAAGAGTCGGCTTTCTATTCCGCAACAAAGCCTCCTTCACTCACGCCGCCAAACTTACCCTAGTAAAACTGACTATCCTACCGATCCTCGACTTCGGCGATGTCATCTACAAAATTGCCTCCAACACTCTACTCAGCAAACTGGATGCAGTTTATCACAGTGCCATCCGTTTTGTCACTAAAGCACCTTATACCACCCACCACTGCGACTTGTATGCTCTAGTCGGCTGGCCCTCGCTACATATTCGTCACCAGTCCCACTGGCTCCAGGTCATCTACAAGTCCATGCTAGGTAAAGCTCCACCTTATCTCAGTTCACTGGTCACGATGGCAACACCCATCCGTAGCACGCGCTCCAGCAGGTGTATCTCACTGATCATCCCTAAAGCCAACACCTCATTTGGCCGCCTTTCGTTCCAGTACTCTGCTGCCTGTGACTGGAACGAATTGCAAAAATCCCTGAAGTTGGAGACTTTTATCTCCCTCACCAACTTCAAACATGTGCTATCTGAGCAGCTAACCGATCGCTGCAGCTGTACATAGTCTATTGGTAAATAGCCCACCCATTTTCACCTACCTCATCCCCACACTGTTTTTATTTATTTACTTTTCTGCTCTTTTGCACACCAGCATCCCTACCTGTACATGACCATCTGATCATTTATCACTCCAGTGCTAATCTGCAAAATTGTAATTATTCGCCTACCTCCTCATGCCTTTTGCACACATTGTATATAGACTCGCCTTTTTTTTCTACTGTGTTATTGACTTGTTAATTGTTTACTCCATGTGTAACTCTGTGTTGTCTGTTCACACTGCTAAGCTTTATCTTGGCCAAGTCGCAGTTGCAAATGAGAACTTGTTCTCAACTAGCCTACCTGGTTAAATAAAGGTGAAATAAAAAATAAAAATAAATAAAATACACATGGTTAGCAGGTGTTACTGGTCATATACACATGGTTAGCAGATGTTATTGGTCACATACACATGGTTAGCAGATGTTATTGGTCACATACACATGGTTAGCAGATGTCATTGGTCACATACACATGGTTAGCAGATGTTATTGGTCACATACACATGGTTAGCAGTGTGATTGCAATTGCGCCGTCTGTGGACCTATTGGGGCGGTAAGCAAATTGGAGTGGGTCTAGGGTGTCAGGTAGGGTGGAGGTGATATGGTCCTTGACTAGTCTCTCAAAGCACTTCATGATGACGGAAGTGAGTGCTACAGGGTGGTAGTCATTTAGCTCAGTTACCTTAGCTTTTTTGGGAACAGGAACAATGGTGGCCCTCTTGAAGCATGTGGGGACAGCAGACTGGGATAAGGATTGATTGAATATGTCTGTAAACACACCAGCCAGCTGATCTGCACATGCTCTGAGGACGCGGCCGGGGATGCCGTCTGGGCCTGCAGCCTTGCGAGGGTTAACACATTTAAATGTTTTACTCACCTCGGCTGCAGTGAAGGAGAGTCCGCATGTTTTCGTTGCAGGCCGTGTCAGTGGCACTGTATTGTCCTCAAAGCGAGCAAAAAAGTTGTTTAGTCTGTCTGGGAGCAAGATATCGGGGAGCAAGACATCCTGGTCCGCGACAGGGCTGGTTTTTCTTTTGTATTCCGTGATTGACTGTAGACCCTGCCACATACCTCTCGTGTCTGAGCCGTTGAATTGCGACTTTGTCTCTGTACTGAAGCTTAGCTTGTTTGATTGCCTTCCAGAGGGAATAGCTACACTGTTTGTATTCGGTCATGTTTCCGGTCACCTTGCCCTGATTAAAAGCATTGGTTCACATGTTCAGTTTTGTGTGAATGCTGCCATCAATCACGGTTTCTGGTTGGGGCATGTTTTAATAGATGCTGTGGGTCACCGATGCACTTGTTAATAAACTCGCTCAGCGTATTCGTCAACGTTGTTGTTCACCGCAATGCGGAACATATCCCAGTCCACGTGATCGAAGCAATCTTGAAGCGTGGAATCCGATTGGTCGGAACAGCGTTGAACAGACCTGAGCACGGGTGCTTCCTGTTTTAGTTTCTGTCTATAGGCTGGGAGCAACAAAATGGAGTCATGGTCAGCTTTTCTGAATGGAGGGCGGGGGAGGGCCTTATATGCGTCGCGGAAGTTAGAATAACAGTGGTCTAGGGTTTTGCCAGGCCTTTTCCTGCTGTGCCAGAAAAGTCTCAGCAACAAAAGAGTGATCAAATTAAGATCCTACATCTGTATATATTAGATAGAAGATTGACAAGGCAGACTTAAGGTTACAATGCAGCATAGGCAGGTGTCATTGAGGCATAGGCAGGTGTCATTGAGACATAGGCAGGTGTCATTGAGGCATAGGCAGGTGTCATTGAGGCATAGGCAGGTGTCATTGAGACATAGGCAGGTGTCATTGAGACATAGGCAGGTGTCATTGAGGCATAGGCAGGTGTCATTGAGACATAGGCAGGTGTCATTGAGGCATAGGAAGGTGTCATTGAGGCATAGGCAGGTGTCATTGAGACATAGGCAGGTGTCATTGAGACATAGGCAGGTGTCATTGAGGCATAGGCAGGTGTCATTGAGGCATAGGCAGGTGTCATTGAGACATAGGCAGGTGTCATTGAGACATAGGCAGGTGTCATTGAGGCATAGGCAGGTGTCATTGAGACATAGGCAGGTGTCATTGAGGCATAGGAAGGTGTCATTGAGGCATAGGCAGGTGTCATTGAGACATAGGCAGATGTCATTGAGGCATAGGCAGGTGTCATTGAGACATAGGCAGGTGTCATTGAGGCATAGGCAGGTGTCATTGAGACATAGGCAGGTGTCATTGAGGCATAGGCAGGTGTCATTGCGTTTGTGCGTTGTTTAGTTGAGAAAGACTCACCGATGTTGGAGTGCTTGAGCAGGCGACAGATACGGGCCTCTCTCTCTAGCTTCTGGTGGTCTGAGGAGGTAGAGAGACAGATGGAGAGATATTAGAGGTAGAGAGACAGATGGAGAGATATTAGAGGTAGAGAGACAGATGGAGAGCTATTAGAGGTAGAGAGACATTAGAGGTAGAGAGACACAAGGAGAGATATTAGAGGTAGAGAGACACATGGAGAGATATTAGAGGTAGAGAGACACATGGAGATGTATTAGAGGTAGAGAGACACATGGGGAGATATTAGAGGTAGAGAGACACATGGAGAGATATTAGAGGTAGAGACAGATGAAGAGATATTAGAGGTAGAGACACATGGAGAGATATTAGAGGTAGAGAGATACATGGAGAGATATTAGAGGTAGAGAGACACATGGAGAGATATTAGAGGAAAAGAGACACATGGAGAGATAATAGAGGTAGAGAGACACATGGAGTGATATTAGAGGTAGAGAGACACATGGGGAGATATTAGACATAGAGAGACACATGGAGATATATTAGAGGTAGAGAGACACATGGAGAGATATTAGAGGTAGAGACAGATGAAGAGATATTAGAGGTAGAGACACATGGAGAGATATTAGAGGTAGAGAGATACATGGAGAGATATTAGAGGTAGAGAGACACATGGAGAGATATTAGAGGTAGAGACACATGGAGAGATAATAGAGGTAGAGAGACACATGGAGTGATATTAGAGATAGAGAGACACATGGGGAGATATTAGACGTAGAGAGACACATGGAGATATATTAGAGGTAGAGACAGATGGAGAGATATTAGAGGTAGAGACAGATGGAGAGATATGAGAGGTAGAGACAAATGGAGATATATTAGAGGTAGAGACAGATGGAGAGATATTAGAGATAGAGAGACAGACGGAGAGATATTAGAGATAGAGAGACAGACGGAGAGATATTAGACGTAGAGAGACAGATGGAGAGATATTAGAGATAGAGAGACAGATGGAGAGATATTAGAGATAGAGAGACAGATGGAGAGATATTAGAGATAGAGAGACACATAGAAAGATATTAGAGATAGAGAGACAGATGGAGAGATATTAGAGATAGAGAGAGAGATGGAGAGATATTAGAGATAGAGAGACACATAGAGAGATAATAGAGATAGAGAGACAGATGGAGAGATATTAGAGATAGAGAGACACATGGATAGATATTAGAGATAGAGAGACACATGGATAGATATTAGAGATAGAGAGACACATGGATAGATATTAGAGATAGAGACAGATGGAGAGATATTAGAGATAGAGAGACAGATGGATAGATATTGTGGATATGTACAGGTGTGATATAGGCTCTGCACAATATCTTGTACTGAATAATCTTTTCATAGCACATTTTGAAGTGGTCAGACCCCTTCTCCAAATAGTGTCCCTTTGCAATGGGGTGAGAGAAGTGTTCAGGTCACACTCCCATGCAATCTGAATGGGGGAATTGTGACCCATTGTGATACTAACTGAATGGGGGAATAGTGACCCATTGTGATGCTAACTGAATAGGGGAATAGTGACCCATTGTGATGCTAACTGATTGGGTGAATCGTGACCCATTGTGATGCTAACTGATTGGGTGAATCGTGACCCATTGTGATGCTAACTGATTGGGTGAATCGTGACCCATTGTGATGCTAACTGATTGGGTGAATCGTGACCCATTGTGATGCTATCTGAATGAGGACATAGTGACCCATTGTGATACTAACTGAATGGGGGAATCGTGACCCATTGTGATGCTAACTGAATAGGGGAATAGTGACCCATTGTGATGCTAACTGATTGGGTGAATCGTGACCCATTGTGATGCTATCTGAATGAGGACATAGTGACCCATTGTGATACTAACTGAATGGGGGAATCGTGGCCCATTGTGATGCTAACTGAATAGGGGAATAGTGACCCATTGTGATGCTAACTGATTGGGTGACTCGTGACCCATTGTGATGCTATCTGAATGAGGACATAGTGACCCATTGTGATACTAACTGAATGGAGGAATCGTGACCCATTGTGATGCTAACTGAATGAGGACATAGTGACCCAGTGTGATGCTATCTGAATGAGGACATAGTGACCCATTGTGATGCTAACTGAATAGGGGAATAGTGACCCATTGTGATACTAACTGAATGGAGGAATCGTGACCCATTGTGATGCTAACTGAATAGGGGAATATGCGTTTAGGATGGAAAAAAACAACGGCCTATAAATGCTTGATCCAGTTCCTGTCGAGGAGGCAGCTTTCCTGAGGTTCTGATCTAACTCTGTTCCAGAGGCAGAGTCAGCATTCTCCGTTTTACCAACCTTGTATATGACTGTCTTAAGCTGCAGTCATGCTAAAAATGAAGAATCGCTCAAACCAAAATCTGCCTTTAACAATCTGACCAATAGATGAAATACCGTGGCTATGCCAGAGTCTACTATTCAAAGTGTTTCCCCCAGCTGTAAACACGGGGTTATGCCAGAGTCTACTATTCAAAGTGATTCCCCCATCTACTATTCAAAGTGATTCCCCCAGCTGTAAAAACGGGGTTATGCCAGAGTCTACTATTCAAAGTGATTCCCCCAGCTGTAAACACGGGGTTATGCCAGAGTCTACTATTCAAAGTGATTCCCCCAGCTGTAAACACGGGGGTTATGCTGTAAACACGGGGAGTCTACTATTCAAAGTGTTTCCCCCAGCTGTAAAAACGGGGTTATGCCAGAGTCTACTATTCAAAGTGTTTCCCCCAGCTGTAAACACGGGGTTATGCCAGAGTCTACTATTCAAAGTGTTTCCCCCAGCTGTAAACACGGGGTTATGCCAGAGTCTACTATTCAAAGTGTTTCCCCCCAGCTGTAAACACTGGGGTTATGCCAGAGTCTACTATTCAAAGTGTTTCCCCCAGCTGTAAACACGGGGTTATGCCAGAGTCTACTATTCAAAGTGTTTCCCCCAGCTGTAAACACGGGGTTATGCCAGAGTCTACTATTCAAAGTGTTTCCCCCAGCTGTAAACACAGGGTTATGCCAGAGTCTACTATTCAAAGTGTTTCCCCCAGCTGTAAACACGGGGTTATGCCAGAGTCTACTATTCAAAGTGTTTCCCCCAGTTGTAAACACGGGGTTATGCCAGAGTCTACTATTCAAAGTGTTTCCCCCAGCTGTAAACACGGGGTTATGCCAGAGTCTACTATTCAAAGTGATTCCCCCAGTTGTAAACACGGGGTTATGCCAGAGTCTACTATTCAAAGTGTTTCCCCCAGTTGTAAACACGGGGTTATGCCAGAGTCTACTATTCAAAGTGTTTCCCCCAGTTGTAAACACGGGGTTATGCCAGAGTCTACTATTCAAAGTGTTTCCCCCAGCTGTAAACACGGGGTTATGCCAGAGTCTACTATTCAAAGTGTTTCCCCCAGTTGTAAACACGGGGTTATGCCAGATGGGACAGGATGGAACAGACACACCGTTTACACCCAACAGCATCTTAACTATGCTACATGAGAACCTGATAATTCCAATGTCAAGGGCAGTAGGTGGGTTTGGGGCAGTAGCTGGGTTTGGGGCAGTAGCTGGGTTTGGGGCAGTAGCTGGGTTTGGGGCAGTAGCTGGGTTTGGGGCAGTAGGGGGGTTGGGGCAGTAGGGGGGTTGGGGCAGTAGCTGGGTTTGGGGCAGTAGGGGGTTTGGGGCAGTAGCTGGGTTTGGGGCTGTAGGGGGGTTGGGGCAGTAGCAAGGTTTGGGGCAGTAGCGGGGTTTGGGCAGTAGGGGATTTGGGGCAGTAGCTGGGTTTGGGGCAGTAGCTGGGTTTGAGGCAGTAGCAGAGTTTGGGGCAGTACCATATTGATGACAGGTGAAACGGACCTGTGTTGTGACACTATCCTCTCCTCCAACCACTCCCAGCTGCAGATCTTAGATTCTGATTTGTAAGCCCACGTAAGGGGACATTTTGAATGATATGACAAGCAGTAGAAGAATCCATCTGGGACACCCGGCCCACCTTTAAATCTAGGTACTGTCCGTTTTCTATACCCTATCCTTGGTTTCTGATTGTTCCATAATAGAACTGCGAGGAGAGAGTTTGTACCTCCTTAAACCACGACTGAAGGACTTTGAGAGGGGATGGAAGAGATGACATAGGCTAGCCTAGGTAATACATTAGGTCCATTTAGGCTGAATATCTTGGTTCTGAGGGATGCTATATTCATTCCTAGATACTTCATGCCACTAGTCATCCAAACAAATGGGAAACCCACTAAGTCAGCCTGAAATGTGTGTATGTTGAGAGGTATAGCCTCTCCCTTTCTCCAGTTGATCTTGTGTCCTGAGAGGGAGCCAAAGGAGTCAATGATTGTTAAGACTGCCCGGGTGCGGAGATTTGCAGGGTTCCTAAGGAGGAGTAGGATGTCGTCAGCGTATGGATTCAATTTCAACTCATGTTCATAAATGTGCACACCTGGGACGGTCTCTTCAGCACGTATCGCACATGCCAGGTTGTTCTCAGGCTAAAATAAATAGGAGGGGACTAGCGGAGCAACCCTGTCTCACACCTCGGTGGAGACAAAATGAGTCAGACACTCTATTATTCATTTTGACAGATGAGACAAGTTCACTGTATAATGATCCTGACCCAGCTAATGGGACCAAAGCCAAACTTGATGAGTGGATGAAACAGGTATGGCTATTGTCGTGGAAATTTCCTCTACCAAATGATGAGAGCAAACCACACAAAAGTCAGAGTTCGTTATCCAAGTCCATCTTTAATTATATGAGCTCTATCACAACCCTGTGACTCTCAGATCAATTCAGTGTCTATCAATGAATTCTCTGAGAGTCCCTTCTACATTGCAACTGAGATCCTTTAATAGCAAAGACACACACAGGATAAGACAGCATCGGCATAATTCATAGTTCAGCTTTGTCTCCTTTCTCAAACTCAGAACCATAAACCAATCCTCCATATCAACAGGCATATATCAAACCCATCCTATCTTGACAAGATCACAGAGACACACTGACTGGCACACAGACATTGTGGAGCCAAGAGATACACACTTGACCTCTCCCCTCTCTCCGGCCCAAACAACTTAGTCTTGACAGAGAACAGATACTGCAACCCTGCCACAGTATTATACAAAAACAACATTCTGATGAGAAGTAACTTACAAACATATGATGAATATAAACATCTTACCTTTGTTACCACTTAATTCTGATTATTCCCCAACACTATTCTATCCTGTCAAAGGCCTTCTTGGCTTCCAAGGATGCTGCTACAGCTGGAGTTTTAAGAGAGTGAGCCTCGGCCATGACATGAAACAGCCTGTTATTCACAGAGAGACGACCTGGGATGAACCCAACCTGGTCTAGATTCATTATTGATGGGATTACCGTCTCTAAGCGTAAGGTGTGGGTCTTGGTTAATAGCTTATAGTAGCTGTTCAACAGACTTAAGGGGCGGAAACGTCCCCCTCTAAAGGACCCTAACTCGGCTTGGGTTCCAGAGAGGTAGTTGTTCGACACATGGACGGCGGCATAGATTCAGACTCTGGTGCTTCATCAAATAATTTCAGAAGGATCGGGGACCACTGTTTTTTTTAAAGCATTTGTCGGTTTCAATACCCAAGCCGTCATCGCCAGGCGTTTTCCCAGAGGACATTTTTATAATTGCGTTGTCAGTTTCTAACTGGTTGATCGGGATGTCCAAACCAACTTCATCCACTAGATTGACTGTGGGAAGGTCAAAGCTCTTAAAAGAACAGTCGCTGTCACCTGCTGTACTTTGTCTGAATTGTCTGAAAGATTGATTCATTCTGTTGGCATCACATTGAAATACTCCCTTACTATCTCTAATGGCTGGAATCAGCTGCTGCTTCTCCATCTGCTTCAATGTCTAAGCTAACATCCCCCTGCTCTAACATCCCCTTGCTCTAACATCCCCCCTGCTCTAACATCCCCCCTGCCCTCTTCCCTTCTGCTCTAACATCCCCCCTGCTCTAATATCCCCCCTGCCCTAACATCCCCCTGCACTAACATCCCCCTGCTCTAATACCCCCCTGCCCTCTTCCCTTATGCTCTAACATCCCCCTGCTCTAACATCCCCCCTGCCCTAACATCCCCCTGTTCTAACAACATCCCCCCGCCCTAACATCCCCTCTAACATCCCCCTCTCCCCCTGCCCTAACATCCCTGCTCTAACATCTAACATCCCCCTGCCCTAACATCCCCCTGCTCTAACATCCCCCCTGCCCTAAGATCCCCCTGCCCTCTTCCCTTATGCTCTAACATCCCCCCTGCCCTCTCCCCTTATGCTCTAACATCCCCCTGCCATAACATCCCCCTGCTCTAACATCCCCCTGCCCTAACATCCCCCTGCTCTAACATCCCCCCTGCCCTAACATCCCCCCTGCCCTAACATAACATCCCCCCCTGCCCTAACATCCCCCCTGCCCTAACATCCCCCCTGCTCTAACATCCCCCTAACATCCCCCCTGCCCTAACATCCCCCTAACATCCCCCCCTCTTCCCTTATGCTCTAACATCCCCCTGCTCCCTCTTCCCTTATGCTCTAACATCCCCCCTGCCATAACATCCCCCCTGCTCTAACATCCCCCTGCTCTAACATCCCCCCCCCATGCTCTAACATCCCCCCTGCCCTAACATCCCCCTGCCCTAACATCCCCCCTGCTCTAACATCCCCTGCCCTAACATCCCCCCCCATCCCCCTGTTCTAACATCCCCCTGCTCTAACATCCCCCTGCTCTAACATCCCCTGCCCTAACATCCCCCATCTCCCCTAACATCCCCCCTCTAACATCCCCCCTGCTGCTCTAACATCCCCCTGCCCTAACATCCCCCTGCTCTAACATCCCCCTGCTCTAACATCCCCCTGCCCTAACATCTCCCCTGCCCTAACATCTCCCCTGCGCTAACATCCCCCTTATGCTCTAACATCCCCCCTGCTCTAACATCCCCCTGCCCTAACATCCCCCTGCTCTAACATAACATCCCCCTGCTGCCCTAACATCCCCCTGCCCTCTTCCCTTATGCTCTAACATCCCCCTGCTCTAACATAACATCCCCCTGCCCTAACATGCCCCCCCTGCTCTAACATCCCCCCTGCTCTAACATCCCCCCTGCTCTAACATCCCCCCTGCTCTAACATCCCCCTGCCCTAACATCCCCCTGCTCTAACATCCCCCTGCCCTAACACATCCCCCTGCCCTAACATCCCCCTGCCCTAACATCTCCCCCTGCCCTAACATCTCCCCCCCCTCTGCCCTCTAACATCCCCCCTGCCCTAACATCCCCCTGCCCTCTTCCCTTATGCTCTAACATGCCCCCTGCTCTAACATCCCCCCTGCTCTAACATCCCCCCTGCGCTAACATCCCCCTGCCACCTGCCCTCTGCCCTGACTCAAAATGAAATCTCTGGAGTTGGAAAAGAGCCAAATCAGTCTCCTCGTGTTTCTGTAGATCTGCCCTGGTAGACAGGAGAGAGGTTCTCTAGGTTCAACGGTTCTGACATACAGTATGTTCCCCCTCCAGTATTTGAACCTCCAAAGACAGCTTAGACTTTTTCTTTGAGCTCTTTCATTTTTTCAGCTGATGAGAAACTAATTATCCAACCCGTACAAGTGGCCTTAAAAGCTTCCCAGATGGTGGCAACCAGAGTCACAGAGCTACGGTTCAGTTCAACGAATTCTATGATTCTGTCACACCGAGTGAAATCCTTGTTTTTCAAGAGGGAGGTGTTCAGCCTTGACTGTCGAGATATGAAGGGATTAGCGGGGGGGGTTGTCACAGAGATGGGCACATGGTCACTTATGAGAATACTATGAATACTGGTATCAATATCATTCTGAATCAGCTTAGAGGACATAAGAATACGGTCGATCCTGGAGTCAGAATTGAGGGCTTTTGAGTAGGAGGTGTATTCAAGAGAATACAAGTGAAATAATTCCACCATTGCTGCTGCGACAGGCCTGTCTGAGGGAAGGGGGGCACCAGAACGGTCTAGTAAGGGACTGCAAACCCAAATTAAAGTCACCGCCCATGACTATGGGACCCTGAAGAGAGCTAGATATCACAGACACCAAGGAAGAGAGGACAGTGTTTTGTGAAGTATTAGGTGCATGTACATTTATTAGGGTACACTTGTCATTTTGTAACCACCCTGAGGCATGTCCACCATCCTGGTAAGTATGCAAGTTAGAAGGTTTGAAAGGTTTGAAAGCCATTCTTCTTTGCAATTAGAATGCTGACACACTTAGAACGCTTGCCACCTGGAGAGGAGAACACCTGACCCACCCATATCTTAATCTTAGATTATTGCCACATCACAATTAAGAGGCTTTAAATGCACCAGAATTATATACCTCTTAATTAAGTGTATTCTGAATTCCGTTACAATTCCAACTCACAAGTCTTATCATAATTTACTATGCTGTCCATAATGGTAGTGGCATTCATTTCGTTCATTAGTTTCCCGTGAACTCCGTGACCTTAAGAGTCTTTTGCTGTATAAACAAGGTGTGTTTTTTTAAATCATTATGACTGTATATTAACCAGAATTCTGTTTTAGTGTGTCATCGTCACCATGTGACTCCACTTTACTCCGATGTCATAAACCAATGCACTTCAGTGTCCCTATCTGTGACTGAACAAAATAATATACAGACAGTTGGATGTCAGCATCTCTTTAGTACAAAGACAACAGATCCACTAGCTGCTTGGATGAGGGAGGCAGGGAGGTAGGGAGGCAGGGAGGTAGGTAGGGAGACAGGGAGGGAGGCAGGGGTGGAGGCAGGGAGACAGGCAGGGAGGGAGACAGGCAGGGAGACAGGGAGGGAGGGAGGGAGGGATGGAGACAGGGATGGAGACAGGGAGGGGGATGGAGACAGGGAGGGAGGACAGGGAGGGATGGAGACAGGGAGGGAGACAGGGAGGGAGACAGGGGGAGGAGACAGGGAGGGGAGACAGGGAGGGAGGGGAGGGAGGGAGGGAGAGGGAGGGAGGGAGGGAGGGAGACAGGGAGGGAGACAGGGAGGGGAGGGAGGGAGGGAGGGAGGGAGGGAGGGAGGGGGAGGGGGGAGGGAGGGAGGGGAGGGAGGGAGGGAGGGAGGGGGAGGGAGGGAGGGAGGGAGGGAGACATAATAATCATTCTCCAACAGATTGGAGGGGACACAATGTCGACTGGCTAGTGACTGACTGACTGCCATGGAATACCTGTTGGAGATCATCACTGTTACATAAGCCTGTACCATACACGAACAACACACACAGAGAAAACAACACACACACACACACAGCTGGGTGTATGTGAACGCACACTATGCAGAGCACAGAGGGTTACACACATACACGCACATGGTAACATGCACACACACATAGAAGAGTGACAGTGAAGAGAGTACCTAGTGATTACATGTTCTAAAGATGAGGGGAGAGCGATGGCTGAGGGAGAGAGAGGACAGTGTTTAAATTACGAAGACAAACTGCTGTCTGAGGACAAAGACAACACTGATTACTATTATTGTCTCCGACCTCCAACTCTCTTCCTCCTCTCTCCCTTTCTATCAACACTCTCCATTCCTCCCAACTCTCTTCCTCCTCTCTCCCTTTCTATCAACACTCTCCATTCCTCCCAACTCTCTTCCTCCTCTCTCCCGTTCTATCAACACTCTCCATTCCTCCCAACTCTCTTCCTCCTCTCTCCCTTTCTTTCCTACTCTTCATTCCTCCCATCTCTCACCTCTCTCTTCATGCATACCATTTATATTGTCTCTCTAACCCATTTATTAGACTGGTAAAAACAGGTATAAGCTGGTATGGGCTGGTAAAGGCTGGTATAGGCTGGTATAGGATGGTAACGGCTGGTATAGGATGGTATAGGCTGGTGGTGGCTGGTATAGGCTGGTATAGGGTATAGGCTGGTGGTGACTGGTATAGGCTGGTATAGGGTATAGGCTGGTGGTGACTGGTATAGGCTGGTGGTGACTGGTATAGGCTGGTGGTGGCTGGAATAGACTGGTGGTGGCTGGTATAGACTGGTGGTGGCTGGTGGGGACTGGTATAGGCTGGTATAGGGTATAGGCTGGTGGTGGCTGGTGAGGACTGGTATAGGCTGGTATAGGGTATAGGCTGGTGGTGGCTGGTGTAGGCTGGTGGTGGCTGGTGGGGACTGGTATAGGCTGGTATAGGCTGGTATAGGGTATAGCCTGGTGGTGGCTGGTGTAGGCTGGTGGTGGCTGGAATAGACTGGTGGTGGCTGGTATAGGCTGGTGGTGGCTGGTGGTGACTGGTATAGGATCTGGTGGTGACTGGTATAGGCTGGTGGTGGCTGGAATAGACTGGTGATGGTAATGGCTGGTGGTATGGTTGGTATGGTGGCTGGTGGTGGCTGGTATAGGCTGGTATAGAGAAGGCTGGTGGTTCTGGTATAGGCTGGTGGTGGCTGGAAAACTGGTGGTAATAAATAAATGGTGGTGGCTGGTTGGTATAGGCTGGTATAGGGTATAGGCTGGTGGTGGCTGGTATGGGCTGATATAGGATGGCATTGGCTGGTGGTGGATGGTATAGGCTGGTATAGGCTGGTTTAGGATGATATAGGCTAGTATAGGCTGGTGGTGGCGGATGGTATTTTTTTATTTTTTTTATTTTACTAGGCAAGTCAGTTAAGAACAAAATCTTATTTTCAATGACGGCCTAGGAACAGTGGGTTAATGTTCAGGGGCAGGATGACAGATTTGTACCTTGTCATTGGCTGGGGATTCGAACTTGCAACCTTAGGCTACTGGTCGGATGCTCTAACCATTTATTTTTATTTTACTAGGCAAGTCAGTTAAGAACAAAATCTTATTTTCACTAGGCTGGTACAGTGGATGATGTTAGGGGCAGGATAGATTTGGTTGTGGCTGGTGGTGGATGGTATAGGCTGGTAAGGCTGGTATAGGATGATATAGGCTAGTATAGGCTGGTGGTGGCTGGTGGTGGATGGTATAGGCTGGTATAGGCTGGTGGTGGATGGTATAGGCTGGTATAGGCTGGTTTAGGATGATATAGGCTAGTATAGGCTGGTGGTGGCTGGTGGTGGATGGTATAGGCTGGTATAGGATGGTGGTGGCTGGTATAGGATGATATAGGATGGTATAAATAAATAGGTTGGTATAGGATGGTATAGGAGAAGAAGAGAGGATGGAGGAGAAGAGAGGATGAGATGTGTTCACTGGGTATGAGAATCAACAGAAACCCACTGCTGCCCAAAAACCCTACAGCGATAGCTGAACTCAACTCTGTATTGTGCTGTGTGTGTGTGTGTGTGTGTGTGTGTGTGTGTGTGTGTGTGTGTGTGTGTGTGTGTGTGTGTGTGTGTGTGTGTGTGTGTGTGTGTGTGTGTGTGTGTGTGTGTGTCCGCACGTCTGTGTATGAGAGAGAATGAGAGTGCAACAGAAAATCTGACTGCACTTGTGTAGCCTTTGCATACATTTCTGTGTGTTTCTGTGTGTGGGCATGCATGTCTGATACTGTGAGACTGTCTGCAAGGTTTTAGCATGCTTGAGTGTGAGGGAGCAGAGTAGACTGACTATTTATGACTCATCATGACAGGAGAGGAGAGGAGAGGAGAAGAGAGGAGAGGGCGGTGGCGGTTACGAAATTCCGTCAGCCGGTGATTGTCAAGCAAATAACTGTCGGTCTCACGTTAATTGACCTTTAATTAACATAAACACATTTAGCATCTCCTGGCTTCCACACATAGCCTACAAGCCACTGATGCAGACCTTTGGAACATCTACATTTTAAAAAGTCTAATAAATCCATGTAATATAGCCTACATCATCACAATAAATGCATAATTTATTTTAGACAGGTCTAAAGAAACATGATACGAAGAAAATGTATGTAATGGGTTTCTTCTAACTCCTCCTCTGACGTAGAGGTGGAACAAAAGGATCGGACCACAATGCAGCGTGGTTAGTTAGAGACATCTTTAATGAAGATGAAACACGAACAATACAAAAACAACAAACAACAAACGTGGAAAACCGAAACAGCCCTATCTGGTGCAACAAACACAGAGACAGGAACAATCACCCACAAACACACAGTGAAACCCAGGCTACCTAAATATGGTTCCCAAGCAGAGAAAATGACTAACACCTGCCTCTGATTGAGAACCATATCAGGCCAGACATAGAAATAGACAAACAAGACATCCAACATAGAATGCCCACTCAGATCACACCCTGACCAACCAAAACATAGAAACATACAAATAAACTATGGTCAGGGTGTGACAATGTAGTCCATTTCAGAAGAACAGAATAGCATAATGTGATTTGTCCTTACGTTGGGTCCTGATCTTGCTATGCCATATAGCTGTGGGCTACACTACCTCATTTAGCAGACAAGATTTGCTTAGAATTCAGTGCCATTATTTTATATTACTTTATAGTATGAAGAATTCAATTGAACGAAGCTGAATAAAATAAAAACAATATTTTCTCCAAACGATTTGAGGGTGTGTGCACATTATGAGGCTATTTTGTGTTGAGAGTTTAACAAAGATATAGGTACTCCTGTATGCTTAATTAAGAATTATTTATGTAACTTTATTTGTTCTGCAAACATTGGGCTAGGCTGCATGGCACAACTAATGAGGATTTGAAAAAAGTCGCTTGAAAAGGCACGAGCTCAGCTTTGTGTTTTTTGGGGCAGGATGTACACACTTTGTCAATCTCTCAATCACAGTTGGAGAAGCACTTTCCCAGGGGCATCCCCTTCGTGTGGCCATAATGCTGCCTTCTGCAGCCCTTCTCCCTGAGTGCTGCCTGCTCTGAAGACATTCTCACTCACACGGCTCTCCATCACATGATCAGGTCTTTCTCACAGGCTACAAGTGAAGACAGACACATCTGGGACGCAACTGAGCGCATCCTTATCTAATTCCGAGGTGCATATTGAAGATATTGGAGGAACTGTCCTCATTTACTTTTCATCAGCCAACAAGATGAGTAGACATATCAAACAGCAAAAGCACTAGCCTATGTCAATCTACTATCTCCCATAGTACAAAAGTTAACCTATTCTATTCTGTGCGAGAAATAAATATTCCGAACATAGTCTGGGACAGTTGTGGGATCCGATAGATCCCAAATTAATAAAACCACTAGCATTAAAAAACATTTATTTACCCATTAAGGCTGACACAAGAGATCAGAACATTTAGCTTAAAATGTTGATAAACTATTAGTCTATTTCTTCACATTATAAGCGCAGAAATGCGTACATGGTTGTAGGCTATAAGCGCAAATATTATCAAAAGTGACTGAAAATGTTATTATGCATGTAATGCTTTTATTATAAATGTAAGGAAGTCTGTGTGTAGCTGGTGTATAGGAGTCAGGCGCAGGACAGCACATATGAGGAAATAAACAGATTTTCCTCAACATATAATAAATGCAATACAAAAACAGAGCCCACAATAACGGACCTTCCTACATAGAAACAATCACTCACAAAAAAACATGGTGGAACAGAGGGTTAAATAATGAGCAGGTAAATTGGGGGATTGAAACCAGAAAAAAAATAAGAAAAAAATAAGCAAACATGTTTGGTGTTTGGTGAAAAGTGATGTGGGAGACTCCCCAAACATATGGAAGAATTCTGGTCAGATTAATCTTTTTGGCCGTCAAGGAAAACACCAAGTCTGGCGCAAACCCAACACCTCTCATCACCCCGAGAATACCATCCAACAGGAGTTTTTCATTGGCAGGGACTGGGAAACTGGTCCGAATTGAAGGAATGATGGATGGCGCAAAATACAGGGAAATTATTGAGGGAAACGTGTTTCAGTCTTCCAAAGATTTGAGACTGGGACGGAGGTTTACCTTCCAGCAGGACAATGAGCCTAAGCATACTGCTAAAGAAACACTTGAGTGGTTTAAGGGGAAACATTTAAATGTCTTGGAATGGCCTAGTCAAAGCCCAGACCTCAATCCAATTGAGAATCTGTGGTATGACTTAAAGATTGCTATACACCAGCAGAACCTATCCAACTTGAAGGAGCTGGAGCAGTTTTGCCTTGAAGAATGGGCAAAAATCCCTGTGGCTAGATGTGCCAAGCTTATAGAGACATACCCCAAGAGACTTGCAGCTGTAATTGCAGCAAAAGGTGGCTCTACAAAGTATTGACTTTGGGGGGGTGAATAGTTATGATGCTCAAGTTTTCTGTTTTTTTTGTCTTATTTCTTGTTTGTTTCACAATAGAAAATATTTTGCATCTTCAAAGTGGTAAGCATGTTGTGTAAATCAAATGATAACAAACCCCCCAAAAATGTATTTTAATTCCAGGTTGTAAGGCAACAAAATAGGAAAATGCCAAGGGGGTGAATATTTTCACTAGCCACTGTACTAAATAATATACACTACCGTTCAAAAGGTAAACAAAAAAGGCACTCTCTCTGGTCGCACGCATGAAAAAGCTCTGTGACACGGCAGGGTCCACTCATTCAGACTGCTCTTACTCCCTCATTTATCAGAATACAAGCCTGAAACAATTTCTAAAGACTGTTGACATCTAGTGGAAGGCATAGGAACTGCAATTTCAGTCCTAAGTCAATGGATACTGTAATGGCATTGAATAGAAAACTTCAACAACAAAAACATCCTACTTCCTGAATGGATTTTTCTCAGGTTTTTGCCTGCCAAATCAGTTCTGTATACTCACAGACATTATTTTAACAGTTTTGGAAACTTTAGAGTGTTTTCTATCCAAATATACTAATTACATGCATATCCTATCTTCTGGGTAGAAGGCAGTTTAATATGGGCATGCTTTTCATCCAAAATTCAAAATGCTGTCCCCTACCCTAGAGAGGTTTTAAGAATATCAGACCCAGTCATCCTGACAGGCCTAAATACAGCCTAAATACAGGCTACATATAGGCTAAATAGGCTAAATACAGACTAAATACAGCCTAAATACAGGCTAAATATAGGCTAAATGCAAGTTAAATACAGGCTAAATACAGCCTAAATACAGCTAAATACAGCCTAAATACAGGCTAAATATAGGCTAGATATAGGCTAAATGCAAGCTAAATACAGGCTAAATGTATCCTTAATCCTAAAATATCCTAAATACAGTTTAAATACAGTCTAAATAGCCTAAATACAGGCTAAATATACTAGATAGTTTAAATACAGGCTAAATGTAGGCTAGATATAGCTAAATATATCCTAAATACAGTCTAAATACAGCCTAAATACAGGCTAAATATAGGCTAGATATAGGCTAAATGCAAGCTAAATACAGGCTAAATGTTTCCTAAATACAGGTTAAATCCAGGCTAAATATATCCTAAATACAGTTTAAATACAGTCTAAATACAGCCTAAATACAGGCTAAATATAGGCTAGATATAGGCTAAATGCAAGCTAAATACAGGCTAAATGTTTCCTAAATACAGGTTAAATCCAGGCTAAATATATCCTAAATACAGTTTAAATACAGTTTACAGCCTAAATACAGGCTAAATATAGCTAGTTAAATGCAAGCTAAATCCAGGCTAAATATATCCTAAATACAGTTTAAATACAGTCTAAATACAGCCTAAATACAGGCTAGATATAGGCTAAATGCAAGCTAAATACAGGCTAAATGTATCCTAAATACAGGTTAAATCCAGGCTAAATATATCCTAAATACAGTTTAAATACAGGCTAAATCCAGCCTAAATCCAGTCTAAATATAGGCTAAATACAGGCTAAATCCAGGTCAGACTTCTGTGACTGCCAATGCATTGCAGGTGACTCTGAACCTACCCACACCCTCACACTAACTCTCTCTCTCTCTCATCAACAATATCTATGACTTAAGCCGTGTTTCATATTCCATTGATAATATAGTGGTCCAATAGCTGAACGCCTGCAACCCTGTCCAGGCTCCACATCCATAAACAAGCTCTTTGATTGGCTGAGGGCTGTGCCAACAGCCCCACCCTCGACCACCCCTGACATTTGGCAGATGACATTAACAGTTCCTCTGATGGACGGGTTCAACACAGCTTTCACACATTGGTTAACCATACAGTAGCCTTGACAACAATGAAAACAACAACAGTGAAGAGCTTCTAGAGGAATGAGATACAAAGTGACTTTACAGCATTACTGGTAACAAGATGTCAATCAGAGTGTTCTGCTCTAATCTGCTTTTACTATCTGTTAATTATATATCCTGATTGCCTAGTCACTTTTATCATATAACCTCAACTACCTCATACCCTTACACATTGATTCGGAACCAATACTTCTTGTATATGGCCTCATTACTGTTATTTTATTGTGTGCTACTCTTCTTACTTTTTAGCGCATTATTTGGAGAGGGCTCGTAAGTAAGCATTTCACAGTAACGTCTACACCTGTTGTATTCGGCGCGTGTCTGTGTGTGTGTGTGTGTGTCAGATGAGAGTCCCGTGCTAAAGGCATGTAGGCGAACAGACGCATGGCCCACAGCTACCAAGTTCCTGACGTGCCTGCCCTCCCTCCCTTTCCCCCTCCCTCCCTCCCTCCCACTCCCTCCCCCCCCCCCTCCCTGGCTCCCTCCCTGGCTCCCTCCTCCCCCCCCTCCCTCCCTGGCTCCTTCTCTGGCTCCCTCCCTCCCTCCCCCTCCCCCCTCCCTGGCTCCTTCTCTGGCTCCCTCCCTCCCCCTCCCTCCCTCCCTGGCTCCCTCCCTCCCCCCTCCCTCCCACTCCCTCCCTCCCTCCCTGGCTCCATCCCTCCCTCCCTGGCTCCCACTCCCTCCCTCCCCCCTCCCTCCCTGGCTCCCCCCCCTCCCTCCCCCTCCCTCCCTCCCTGGCTCCTTCTCTGGCCCCCTCCCTCCCCCCTCCCTCCCTCCCTGGCTCCCTCCCTGGCTCCCTGGCTCCCTCCCTCCCTCCCTGGCTCCATCCCTCCCTCCCTGGCTCCCCACTCCCTCCCCCCTCCCTCCCTCCCTGGCTCCCTCCTGGCTCCCTGGCTCCCCCCCTCCCTCCTATGATTTGCCAAGAGGATATCCGAACACCTCAACAAGCAGTACACAAGTGAAAATCATGTCTGTCACTCCCTGTCATGACAAGGATAAGCTTCCTTTTGAATATTATTTGCTGCGCTAAGCCTATACATCCCATTCCCCTCAAATACTAGGACATGGAAGTAGCTCCCACACAGCTCAGATCAAATACTAGGACATGGAAGTAGCTCCCACACAGCTCAGATCAACTACTAGGACATGGAGGTAGCTCCCACACAGCTCATATCAAATACTAAAACATGAGTTAGCTCCCACACAGCTCAGATCAACTACTAGAACATGGAGGTAGCTCCCACACAGCTCAGATCAACTACTAGAACATGGAGGTAGCTCCCACACAGCTCAGATCAAATACTAGAACATGAGGTAGCTCCCACACAGCTCAGATCAAATACTAGAACATGGAAGTATCTAACACACAGCTCAGATCAAATACTAGGACATGGAAGTAGCTCCCACACAGCTCAGATCAAATACTAGGACATGGAAGTAGCTCCCACACAGCTCAGATCAAATACTAGAACATGAGGTAGCTCCCACACAACACAAATCAAATACTAGAACATGAGGTAGCTCCCACACAGCTCAGATCAAATACTAGGACATGGAAGTAGCTCCCACACAGCTCAGATCAACTACTAGGACATGGAAGTAGCTCCCACACAGCTCAGATCAAATACTAGAACATGAGGTAGCTCCCACACAGCTCAAATCAAATACTAGGACATGGAGGTAGCTCCCACACAGCTCAGATCAAATACTAGGACATGGAAGAAGCTCCCACACAGCTCAGATCAAATACTAGGACATGGAAGTAGCTCCCACACAGCTCATATCAAATACTAGGACATGGAGGTAGCTCCCACACAGCTCAGATCAAATACTAGGACATGGAAGTATCTAACACACAGCTCAGATCAAATACTAGAACATGGAAGTAGCTCCCACACAGCTCAGATCAAATACTAGGACATGGAGGTAGCTCCCACACAGCTCAGATCAAATACTAGAACATGGAAGTAGCTCCCACACAGCTCAGATCAAATACTAGAACATGGAAGTAGCTCCCACACAGCTCAAATCAAATACTAGAACATGAGGTAGCTCCCACACAGCTCAGATCAAATACTAGGACATGGAAGAAGCTCCCACACAGCTCAGATCAAATACTAGGACATGGAAGTAGCTCCCACACAGCTCATATCAAATACTAGGACATGGAGGTAGCTCCCACACAGCTCAGATCAAATACTAGGACATGGAAGTATCTAACACACAGCTCAGATCAAATACTAGAACATGGAAGTAGCTCCCACACAGCTCAGATCAAATACTAGGACATGGAGGTAGCTCCCACACAGCTCAGATCAAATACTAGAACATGGAAGTAGCTCCCACACAGCTCAGATCAAATACTAGAACATGGAAGTAGCTCCCACACAGCTCAGATCAAATACTAGAACATGGAAGTAGCTCCCACACAGCTCAGATCAAATACTAGGACATGAGGTAGCTCCCACACAACACAAATCAAATACTAGAACATGAGGTAGCTCCCACACAGCTCAAATCAAATACTAGGACATGGAAGTAGCTCCCACACAGCTCAGATCAAATACTAGAACATGAGTTAGCTCCCACACAGCTCAGATCAAATACTAGAACATGGAAGTAGCTCCCACACAGCTCAGCTCAAATACTAGAACATGGAAGTATCTAACACACAGCTCAGATCAAATACTAGAACATGGAAGTATCTAACACACAGCTCAGATCAAATACTAGAACATGGAAGTATCTAACACACAGCTCAGCTACAACTTATGTCATGTGGGTGAGTATATACAGTACATTCGGGAAGTATCTAACAGCTCAGCTACAACGTATGTCATGTGGGTGAGTATATACAGTACATTCGGGAAGTATCTAACAGCTCAGCTACAACGTATGTCATGTGGGTGAGTATATACAGTACATTCGGGAAGTATCTAACACACAGCTCAGCTACAACGTATGTCATGTGGGTGAGTATAAACAGTACATTCGGGAAGTATCTAACACACAGCTCAGCTACAACGTATGTCATGTGGGTGAGTATATACAGTACATTCGGGAAGTATCTAACAGCACAGCTACAACGTATGTCATGTGGGTGAGTATATACAGTACATTCGGGAAGTATCTAACAGCTCAGCTACAACGTATGTCATGTGCGTGAGTATATACAGTACATTCGGGAAGTATCTAACAGCACAGCTACAACGTATGTCATGTGGGTGAGTATATACAGTACATTCGGGAAGTATCTAACAGCTCAGCTACAACGTATGTCATGTGGGTGAGTATATACAGTACATTCGGGAAGTATCTAACAGCTCAGCTACAACGTATGTCATGTGGGTGAGTATATACAGTACATTTGGGAAGTATCTAACAGCTCAGCTACAACGTATGTCATGTGGGTGAGTATATACAGTACATTCGGGAAGTATCTAACAGCTCAGCTACAACGTATGTCATGTGGGTGAGTATATACAGTACATTCGGGAAGTATCTAACAGCTCAGCTACAACGTATGTCATGTGGGTGAGTATATACAGTACATTCAGCTCAGCTACAACGGAAGTATCTAACACACAGCTCAGCTACAACGTATGTCATGTGGGTGAGTATATACAGTACATTCGGGAAGTATCTAACAGCTCAGCTACAACGTATGTCATGTGGGTGAGTATATACAGTACATTCGGGAAGTATCTAACACACAGCTCAGCTACAACGTATGTCATGTGGGTGAGTATAAACAGTACATTCGGGAAGTATCTAACACACAGCTCAGCTACAACGTATGTCATGTGGGTGAGTATATACAGTACATTCGGGAAGTATCTAACAGCACAGCTACAACGTATGTCATGTGGGTGAGTATATACAGTACATTCGGGAAGTATCTAACAGCTCAGCTACAACGTATGTCATGCGCGTGAGTATATACAGTACATTCGGGAAGTATCTAACAGCACAGCTACAACGTATGTCATGTGGGTGAGTATATACAGTACATTCGGGAAGTATCTAACAGCTCAGCTACAACGTATGTCATGTGGGTGAGTATATACAGTACATTCGGGAAGTATCTAACAGCTCAGCTACAACGTATGTCATGTGGGTGAGTATATACAGTACATTTGGGAAGTATCTAACAGCTCAGCTACAACGTATGTCATGTGGGTGAGTATATACAGTACATTCGGGAAGTATCTAACAGCTCAGCTACAACGTATGTCATGTGGGTGAGTATATACAGTACATTCGGGAAGTATCTAACAGCTCAGCTACAACGTATGTCATGTGGGTGAGTATATACAGTACATTCGGGAAGTATCTAACACACAGCTACAACGTATGTCATGTGGGTGAGTATATACAGTACATTCGGGAAGTATCTAACAGCTCAGCTACAACGTATGTCATGTGGGTGAGTATATACAGTACATTCGGGAAGAATCTAACACACAGCTACAACGTATGTCATGTGGGTGAGTATATACAGTACATTCGGGAAGTATCTAACACACAGCTACAACGTATGTCATGTGGGTGAGTATATACAGTACATTCGGGAAGTATCTAACACACAGCTCAGCTACAACGTATGTCATGTGGGTGAGTATATACAGTACATTCGGGAAGTATCTAACAGCACAGCTACAACGTATGTCATGTGGGTGAGTATATACAGTACATTCGGGAAGTATCTAACACACAGCTCAGCTACAACGTATGTCATGTGGGTGAGTATATACAGGACATTCGGGAAGTATCTAACAGCTCAGCTACAACGTATGTCATGTGGGTGAGTATATACAGTACATTCGGGAAGTATCTAACACACAGCTCAGCTACAACGTATGTCATGTGGGTGAGTATATACAGTACATTCGGGAAGTATCTAACACACAGCTACAACGTATGTCATGTGGGTGAGTATATACAGTACATTCGGGAAGTATCTAACACACAGCTCAGCTACAACGTATGTCATGTGGGTGAGTATATACAGTACATTCGGGAAGTATCTAACACACAGCTACAACGTATGTCATGTGGGTGAGTACATACAGTACATTCGGGAAGTATCTAACACACAGCTACAACGTATGTCATGTGGGTGAGTATATACAGTACATTCGGGAAGTATCTAACAGCTCAGCTACAACGTATGTCATGTGGGTGAGTATATACAGGACATTCGGGAAGTATCTAACACACAGCTACAACGTATGTCATGTGGGTGAGTATATACAGTACATTCGGGAAGTATCTAACAGCTCAGCTACAACGTATGTCATGTGGGTGAGTACATACAGTACATTCGGGAAGTATCTAACACACAGCTACAACGAATGTCATGTGGGTGAGTATATACAGTACATTCGGGAAGTATCTAACAGCACAGCTACAACGTATGTCATGTGGGTGAGTATATACAGTACATTCGGGAAGTATCTAACAGCTCAGCTACAACGTATGTCATGTGGGTGAGTATATACAGTACATTCGGGAAGTATCTAACAGCTCAGCTACAACGTATGTCATGTGGGTGAGTATATACAGTACATTCGGAAGTATCTAACAGCTCAGCTACAACGTATGTCATGTGGGTGAGTATATACAGTACATTCGGGAAGTATCTAACAGCTCAGCTACAACGTATGTCATGTGGGTGAGTATATACAGTACATTCGGGAAGTATCTAACAGCTCAGCTACAACGTATGTCATGTGGGTGAGTATATACAGTACATTCGGGAAGTATCTAACAGCTCAGCTACAACGTATGTCATGTGGGTGAGTATATACAGTACATTGGGTGAGGGAAGTATCTAACAGCTCAGCTACAACGTATGTCATGTGGGTGAGTATATACAGTACATTCGGGAAGTATCTAACACACAGCTACAACGTATGTCATGTGGGTGAGTATATACAGTACATTCGGGAAGTATCTAACAGCTCAGCTACAACGTATGTCATGTGGGTGAGTATATACAGTACATTCGGGAAGTATCTAACAGCTCAGCTACAACGTATGTCATGTGGGTGAGTATATACAGTACATTCGGGAAGTATCTAACACACAGCTCAGCTACAACGTATGTCATGTGGGTGAGTATATACAGTACATTCGGGAAGTATCTAACACACAGCTCAGCTACAACGTATGTCATGTGGGTGAGTATATACAGTACATTCGGGAAGTATCTAACACACAGCTCAGCTACAACGTATGTCATGTGGGTGAGTATATACAGTACATTCGGGAAGTATCTAACACACAGCTACAACGTATGTCATGCGGGTGAGTATATACAGTACATTCGGGAAGTATCTAACACACAGCTCAGCTACAACGTATGTCATGCGGGTGAGTATATACAGTACATTCGGGAAGTATCTAACACACAGCTCAGCTACAACGTATGTCATGCGGGTGAGTATATACAGTACATTCGGGAAGTATCTAACAGCTCAGCTACAACGTATGTCATGTGGGTGAGTATATACAGTACATTCGGGAAGTATCTAACAGCTCAGCTACAACGTATGTCATGTGGGTGAGTATATACAGTACATTCGGGAAGTATCTAACAGCTCAGCTACAACGTATGTCATGTGGGTGAGTATATACAGTACATTCGGGAAGTATCTAACACACAGCTACAACGTATGTCATGTGGGTGAGTATATACAGTACATTCGGGAAGTATCTAACACACAGCTCAGCTACAACGTATGTCATGTGGGTGAGTATATACAGTACATTCGGGAAGTATCTAACACACAGCTACAACGTATGTCATGTGGGTGAGTACATACAGTACATTCGGGAAGTATCTAACACACAGCTCAGCAACGTATGTCATGTGGGTGAGTATATACAGTACATTCGGGAAGTATCTAACAGCTCAGCTACAACGTATGTCATGTGGGTGAGTATATACAGTACATTCGGGAAGTATCTAACACACAGCTCAGCTACAACGTATGTCATGTGGGTGAGTATATACAGTACATTCGGGAAGTATCTAACACACAGCTACAACGTATGTCATGTGGGTGAGTATATACAGTACATTCGGGAAGTATCTAACAGCTCAGCTACAACGTATGTCATGTGGGTGAGTATATACAGTACATTCGGGGAAGTATCTAACACACAGCTACAACGTATGTCATGTGGGTGAGTATATACAGGACATTCGGGAAGTATCTAACAGCTCAGCTACAACGTATGTCATGTGGGTGAGTATATACAGTACATTCGGGAAGTATCTAACACACAGCTACAACGTATGTCATGTGGGTGAGTATATACAGTACATTCGGGAAGTATCTAACAGCTCAGCTACAACGTATGTCATGTGGGTGAGTATATACAGGACATTCGGGAAGTATCTAACAGCTCAGCTACAACGTATGTCATGTGGGTGAGTATATACAGTACATTCGGGAAGTATCTAACAGCTCAGCTACAACGTATGTCATGTGGGTGAGTATATACAGTACATTCGGGAAGTATCTAACAGCTCAGCTACAACGTATGTCATGTGGGTGAGTATATACAGTACATTCGGGAAGTATCTAACACACAGCTACAACGTATGTCATGTGGGTGAGTATATACAGTACATTCGGGAAGTATCTAACAGCTCAGCTACAACGTATGTCATGTGGGTGAGTATATACAGTACATTCGGGAAGTATCTAACACACAGCTACAACGTATGTCATGTGGGTGAGTATATACAGTACATTCGGGAAGTATCTAACAGCTCAGCTACAACGTATGTCATGTGGGTGAGTATATACAGTACATTCGGGAAGTATCTAACACACAGCTACAACGTATGTCATGTGGGTGAGTATATACAGTACATTCGGGAAGTATCTAACAGCTCAGCTACAACGTATGTCATGTGGGTGAGTATATACAGGACATTCGGGAAGTATCTAACACACAGCTCAGCTACAACGTATGTCATGTGGGTGAGTATATACAGTACATTCGGGAAGTATCTAACATCACAGCTACAACGTATGTCATGTGGGTGAGTACATACAGTACATTCGGGAAGTATCTAACACACAGCTACAACGTATGTCATGTGGGTGAGTACATACAGTACATTCGGGAAGTATCTAACACACAGCTACAACGTATGTCATGTGGGTGAGTATATACAGTACATTCGGGAAGTATCTAACAGCTCAGCTACAACGTATGTCATGTGGGTGAGTATATACAGTACATTCGGGAAGTATCTAACAGCTCAGCTACAACGTATGTCATGTGGGTGAGTATATACAGTACATTCGGGAAGTATCTAACAGCTCAGCTACAACGTATGTCATGTGGGTGAGTATATACAGTACATTCGGGAAGTATCTAACACACAGCTACAACGTATGTCATGTGGGTGAGTATATACAGTACATTCGGGAAGTATCTAACAGCTCAGCTACAACGTATGTCATGTGGGTGAGTATATACAGTACATTCGGGAAGTATCTAACACACAGCTCAGCTACAACGTATGTCATGTGGGTGAGTATATACAGTACATTCGGGAAGTATCTAACAGCTCAGCTACAACGTATGTCATGTGGGTGAGTATATACAGTACATTCGGGAAGTATCTAACACACAGCTCAGCTACAACGTATGTCATGTGGGTGAGTATATACAGTACATTCGGGAAGTATCTAACACACAGCTACAACGTATGTCATGTGGGTGAGTATATACAGTACATTCGGGAAGTATCTAACACACAGCTCAGCTACAACGTATGTCATGTGGGTGAGTATAAACAGTACATTCGGGAAGTATCTAACACACAGCTCAGCTACAACGTATGTCATGCGGGTGAGTATATACAGTACATTCGGGAAGTATCTAACACACAGCTCAGCTACAACGTATGTCATGTGGGTGAGTATATACAGTACATTCGGGAAGTATCTAACACACAGCTACAACGTATGTCATGTGGGTGAGTATATACAGTACATTCGGGAAGTATCTAACAGCTCAGCTACAACGTATGTCATGTGGGTGAGTATATACAGTACATTCGGGAAGTATCTAACACACAGCTCAGCTACAACGTATGTCATGTGGGTGAGTATATACAGTACATTCGGGAAGTATCTAACACACAGCTACAACGTATGTCATGTGGGTGAGTATATACAGTACATTCGGGAAGTATCTAACACACAGCTCAGCTACAACGTATGTCATGTGGGTGAGTTTTTCAGTACATTCGGGAAGTATCTAACACACAGCTACAACGTATGTCATGTGGGTGAGTATATACAGTACATTCGGGAAGTATCTAACACACGCTCAGCTACAACGTATGTCATGTGGGTGAGTATATACAGTACATTCGGGAAGTATCTAACAGCTCAGCTACAACGTATGTCATGTGGGTGAGTATATACAGTACATTCGGGAAGTATCTAACACACAGCTACAACGTATGTCATGTGGGTGAGTATATACAGTACATTCGGGAAGTATCTAACACACAGCTACAACGTATGTCATGTGGGTGAGTATATACAGTACATTCGGGAAGTATCTAACAGCTCAGCTACAACGTATGTCATGTGGGTGAGTATATACAGTACATTCGGGAAGTATCTAACACACAGCTACAACGTATGTCATGTGGGTGAGTATATACAGTACATTCGGGAAGTATCTAACAGCTCAGCTACAACGTATGTCATGTGGGTGAGTATATACAGTACATTCGGGAAGTATCTAACACACAGCTACAACGTATGTCATGTGGGTGAGTATATACAGGACATTCGGGAAGTATCTAACAGCTCAGCTACAACGTATGTCATGTGGGTGAGTATATACAGGACATTCGGGAAGTATCTAACAGCTCAGCTACAACGTATGTCATGTGGGTGAGTATATACAGTACATTCGGGAAGTATCTAACACACAGCTACAACGTATGTCATGTGGGTGAGTATATACAGTACATTCGGGAAGTATCTAACACACAGCTCAGCTACAACGTATGTCATGTGGGTGAGTATATACAGTACATTCGGGAAGTATCTAACACACAGCTACAACGTATGTCATGTGGGTGAGTATATACAGTACATTCGGGAAGTATCTACACAGCTCAGCTACAACGTATGTCATGTGGGTGAGTTTTTCAGTACATTCGGGAAGTATCTAACACACAGCTACAACGTATGTCATGTGGGTGAGTATATACAGTACATTCGGGAAGTATCTAACAGCTCAGCTACAACGTATGTCATGTGGGTGAGTATATACAGTACATTCGGGAAGTATCTAACACACAGCTACAACGTATGTCATGTGGGTGAGTATATACAGTACATTCGGGAAGTATCTAACACACAGCTACAACGTATGTCATGTGGGTGAGTATATACAGTACATTCGGGAAGTATCTAACAGCTCAGCTACAACGTATGTCATGTGGGTGAGTATATACAGTACATTCGGGGAAGTATCTAACACACAGCTACAACGTATGTCATGTGGGTGAGTATATACAGGACATTCGGGAAGTATCTAACAGCTCAGCTACAACGTATGTCATGTGGGTGAGTATATACAGTACATTCGGGAAGTATCTAACACACAGCTACAACGTATGTCATGTGGGTGAGTATATACAGGACATTCGGGAAGTATCTAACAGCTCAGCTACAACGTATGTCATGTGGGTGAGTATATACAGGACATTCGGGAAGTATCTAACAGCTCAGCTACAACGTATGTCATGTGGGTGAGTATATACAGTACATTCGGGAAGTATCTAACACACAGCTACAACGTATGTCATGTGGGTGAGTATATACAGTACATTCGGGAAGTATCTAACACACAGCTACAACGTATGTCATGTGGGTGAGTACATACAGTACATTCGGGAAGTATCTAACACACAGCTACAACGTATGTCATGTGGGTGAGTATATACAGTACATTCGGGAAGTATCTAACACACAGCTACAACGTATGTCATGTGGGTGAGTATATACAGTACATTCGGGAAGTATCTAACAGCTCAGCTACAACGTATGTCATGTGGGTGAGTATATACAGTACATTCGGGAAGTATCTAACACACAGCTACAACGTATGTCATGTGGGTGAGTATATACAGTACATTCGGGAAGTATCTAACAGCTCAGCTACAACGTATGTCATGTGGGTGAGTATATACAGTACATTCGGGAAGTATCTAACAGCTCAGCTACAACGTATGTCATGTGGGTGAGTATATACAGTACATTCGGGAAGTATCTAACACACAGCTCAGCTACAACGTATGTCATGTGGGTGAGTATATACAGTACATTCGGGAAGTATCTAACAGCTCAGCTACAACGTATGTCATGTGGGTGAGTATATACAGTACATTCGGGAAGTATCTAACACACAGCTCAGCTACAACGTATGTCATGTGGGTGAGTATATACAGTACATTCGGGAAGTATCTAACACACAGCTACAACGTATGTCATGTGGGTGAGTATATACAGTACATTCGGGAAGTATCTAACAGCTCAGCTACAACGTATGTCATGTGGGTGAGTATATACAGTACATTCGGGAAGTATCTAACAGCTCAGCTACAACGTATGTCATGTGGGTGAGTATATACAGTACATTCGGGAAGTATCTAACAGCTCAGCTACAACGTATGTCATGTGGGTGAGTATATACAGTACATTCGGGAAGTATCTAACACACAGCTACAACGTATGTCATGTGGGTGAGTATATACAGTACATTCGGGAAGTATCTAACAGCTCAGCTACAACGTATGTCATGTGGGTGAGTATATACAGTACATTCGGGAAGTATCTAACACACAGCTACAATGTATGTCATGTGGGTGAGTATATACAGGACATTCGGGAAGTATCTAACAGCTCAGCTACAACGTATGTCATGTGGGTGAGTATATACAGTACATTCGGGAAGTATCTAACACACAGCTACAACGTATGTCATGTGGGTGAGTATATACAGGACATTCGGGAAGTATCTAACAGCTCAGCTACAACGTATGTCATGTGGGTGAGTATATACAGTACATTCGGGAAGTATCTAACAGCTCAGCTACAACGTATGTCATGTGGGTGAGTATATACAGTACATTCGGGAAGTATCTAACAGCTCAGCTACAACGTATGTCATGTGGGTGAGTATATACAGTACATTCGGGAAGTATCTAACACACAGCTACAACGTATGTCATGTGGGTGAGTATATACAGTACATTCGGGAAGTATCTAACAGCTCAGCTACAACGTATGTCATGTGGGTGAGTATATACAGGACATTCGGGAAGTATCTAACAGCTCAGCTACAACGTATGTCATGTGGGTGAGTATATACAGTACATTCGGGAAGTATCTAACAGCTCAGCTACAACGTATGTCATGTGGGTGAGTATATACAGTACATTCGGGAAGTATCTAACACACAGCTACAACGTATGTCATGTGGGTGAGTATATACAGTACATTCGGGAAGTATCTAACAGCTCAGCTACAACGTATGTCATGTGGGTGAGTATATACAGGACATTCGGGAAGTATCTAACACACAGCTCAGCTACAACGTATGTCATGTGGGTGAGTATATACAGGACATTCGGGAAGTATCTAACAGCTCAGCTACAACGTATGTCATGTGGGTGAGTATATACAGTACATTCGGGAAGTATCTAACAGCTCAGCTACAACGTATGTCATGTGGGTGAGTATATACAGTACATTCGGGAAGTATCTAACAGCTCAGCTACAACGTATGTCATGTGGGTGAGTATATACAGTACATTCGGGAAGTATCTAACACACAGCTACAACGTATGTCATGTGGGTGAGTATATACAGTACATTCGGGAAGTATCTAACAGCTCAGCTACAACGTATGTCATGTGGGTGAGTATATACAGTACATTCGGGAAGTATCTAACACACAGCTACAACGTATGTCATGTGGGTGAGTATATACAGTACATTCGGGAAGTATCTAACACACAGCTACAACGTATGTCATGTGGGTGAGTACATACAGGACATTCGGGAAGTATTCAGGACCCTTCACTTTTTCCGCCTTTTGTTACATTACAGCTTTATTCTAAAATTGATTAAATTGTGTTTTTTCCTCATCAATCTACACATAATACCCCATAATGACATCATAATACCCCATAATGACATAATAATACCCCATAATGACATAATAATACCCCACAATGACATCATAATACCCCATAATGACATCTTAATACCCCATAATGACATAATAATACCCCATAATGACAAAGCAAAAACAGTTTTTTCCCCCAATGTTTTCACTTTGTCATTATTGGGTATTTTGTGTAGATTGATGAGGAACAACATTGATTTAATCCATTTGAGAATAAGGCTGTTTTGTAACAAAAATGTGGAAAAAGTTAAGGGGTGTGAAAACTTTTAGAATGCACTGTATGTAGATATATGGCCTATAGACAGAGAGCCACAAGTCCTATAATGTAGCAGGCCTACTGGTTAACGTAAGCAGTTCTGATTAGTAACCAAGCTACGGTACCTTACCAGCTCCCGACATGTGGCAGGCTAGGTTCCACTCTTCCAAGTCATATTGCCATCTGAGCATCAACTATTTAAATAAAATATCAACCCTGAGAATATGGGATGAACCAGACTCCACTTTAACTCTGAGCGATAGATACTATAAATGCAGTGTCATCTCCACCATGTTAAGAGAGATATGCTTGTCTCTGGCTCAGGGGGGAATATGTTGAGGCTACAAGACATCAACCATAATAATCTAATACAATGAGCCAAAAGCCAACACAAAGCCTGGTAGCGAATCAAACCAAGTACATAAAATAAGCCAGCATTTATGCAATGCATAAAGGTTTATAATTAATTCTCTGTCACATATAGCTATGTTTAAAAAGAATGAGCCATGATCCACCATGAACATGACCTGGCCTTCATTTATCCCCACCACAAGACTCTGTATCTCTCTCTCTCTTTCTCTCTCTCTCTCCTCTCACTTTCTATCCTCTCTCTCTCTCTCTCTCTCTCTCTCTCTTCTCTCACTTTCTATCCTCTCTCTCTCTCTCTCTCTCTCTCTCTCACTTTCTATCCTCTCTCTCTCTCTCTCTCTCTCTCTCTCAAAATGGTTACCAATCTCATTACAGAAGTAAAAATACATGTTTTGTCATACCCTTGGTATATGGTCTGACACACCATGGCTGTCAGCCAATCAGCATACAGGGCTTGAACCACCCGGTTTATAATACCGGTTGGCTCATCGATAGTACAGCTGTGCAATCAAATGTAGACAACAAGTGAAACAGTACTTGGGGACAGAGTTTATTGCTTACCTCTTGCAGATAGCTTTTTGGTGTTGATTATTTTGGCGGCATATTCCTGTCCACTACACAGCTTGACACATCTGCGCACCACTGAAAACGCTCCCCTGGAAACAGAGACAAAAGAAACAGAACAGCTGGGCAGACATATTTCATAGTTAAAACGATGGAGCTATACAGTAGTTTCTCTGAATTTTATAGTAACCTACAGCATAATAATGCTTTCTGCCAGCACAGCAAGTGTCTCCGCCTTCTATACCTGGCTGGGCTGGCATGATAATGATGGTAACAAAATATACTGTAAGAGTTTGTCTACATAACAGGTTCCCCTGAGGTTCCCGCCACAAAGTCAGCAAGTACTGTATCATATAAGATGACTTTGTGTGTGTGTGTGTGTGTGTGTGTGTGTGTGTGTGTGTGTGTGTGTGTGTGTGAGAGAGAGAGAGAGAGAGACACGTGAGAGAGAAGGTGAACGCACCAAAGTATGTTGCTGTTGTTTTTAAGTATGCCTGACGCACAATCAGTGTTACCAACATTTACTCTTCATGTCAATTTTACTGAAGTATCCAAATTCAAATGGAAGCAGTTTAGATATGATAATTAGTCACATGCACCGGGACGCAGATGTAATTGCAGGGTACAATAAAATTCTTAAACACAGAGCTCCAACACTGCAGGTCAAAAAGAAAAGTGAATGAAACAATAATATAAATAGCTATGATACATATTTACAACTGTAACAATGATACATATTCATTGGGAGGGTGGGGGCAGGGTAAATATCTGTTGTGCCCTTGTCAAACAGACGTAATTTACTATGATTTGTTTAAGTCCCAGTGGAGTCAAAACGTGATGTTCCTGTCTTTTAGAAACGTCCCCTCACTGTCAACTGTGTTAATTTTCAGGAAACTTAACATATGTAAATATTTGTATGAACATAAGATTCAACAACTGAGACATAAATTGAACAAGTTCCACAAACATGTGACTAACAGAAAACGATTAATGTGTCTCTGAACAATGGGGAGTCAAAATCAAAAGTACTGCAGTGCATCTCCTCCTCACGGACTGCACCAGATTTGCCAGTTCTTGCTGTGAGATGTTACCCCACCTGTCCACCAAGGCACCTGCACATTTCCCTGACATTTCTGGGGGGGGGGTGGCCCTAGCCCTCCGGGCTCTTCGCTGGCCATCGCAGAACACTGACATTCCTGTCTTGCAGGAAATCACACACAGAACGAGCAGTATGGCTGGTGGCATTGTCATGCTGGAGGGTCATGTCAGGATGAGCCTGCAGGAAGGGTACCACATGAGGGAGGAGGATGTCTTCCCTGTAACGCACTGCGTTGAGATTGCCTGCAATGACAACAAGCTCAGTCCGATGATGCTGTGACACACCGCCCCAGACCATGACGGACCCTCCACCTCCAAATCGATCCTGCTCCAGAGTACAGGCCTCGGTGTAATGATCATTCCTTCGATGATAAACGTGAATCTGACCATCACCCCTGGTGAGACAAAACCGCGACTCGTCAGTGAAGAGCATTTTTTGCCAGTCCTGTCTGGTCCAGCGACGGTGGGTTTGAACCCATAGGCAACGTTGTTGCCGGTGATGTCTAGTGAGGTCCTGCCTTACAAAAGGCCTACAAGACCTCAGTCCAGCCTCTCTCAGCCTATTGCGGACAGTCTGAGCACTGATGGCGAGATTGTGCTTTCCTGGTGTAAGTCAGGCAGTTATTGATGCCATCCTGTACCTGTCCCACAGGTGTGATGTTCGGATGTACCGATCCTGTGCAGCTGTTGTTACACGTAGTCTGCCATTGCGAGGACGATCAGCTGTCCGTCCCGTCTCCCTGCAGCGTGTCTCGCCCCAAACATAACACTTTGTATTAAAGACAAAAAGTTAATTGCTTTGCCACAATTTTTGCAGTGTCTTGTTGCAAACAAGATGCATGTTCCTTCCTTGTTTTCACTCTGTCAATTATGTTAAGTGGAGTAATTACAATGTTGTTGATCCATCCTCAGTTTTATTTTATTTTATCACAACCATTAAGCTCTGTAACTGTTTTAAAGTCGCCATTGGCCTCATGGTGAAATCTCTGAGCGGTTTCCTTCCTCTCTGGCAACTGAGTTACTTGTAGTGACTGGTGTGTATTGATACACCATCCAAAATTTTTGTTTTTTACTCATCTACTCGTGCCCTTCTTTGCGAGGCATTGGAAATGTATGGTATGTGTGGGGTGCAGAGATGAGGTAGTCATTCAAAAATCAAGTTAAACACTATTATTCCACACAGAGTGAGTCCATGCAACTTATTATGTGACTTGTTAAGAACATTTTTACTCCTGAACTTACTTGTAGAGTACAACAATATTAGCCATATTACCCATAAAGCCTAGCTGTATATTGGCAGAAAGGTTTGTAACTCTCGTTCTTATCCGTCTATTAACTGATTTAGCTCATGGTGATGTCATCACGGAAGGCCAAAACTCTTTCCGACCAAAACAGGTTCAAATTTCAGGCAGTCTCAATTCTGCTTCTATAATCGCGCTATACCACAATAAACACAATAGACTACGAGATCATTGAGTGATTTTGAAATCTTTAGCCTATCTCTGCTGCGCTGTATCAGCACAATTTACAGCCCCCTACAGCTAGGCCGGTTTGGTAATGAATATAGGCTACGAGATAGATAGGCTGTTTTTAAATTGGTGAATGTCCTATGTGAACGCAGCCGTACACACAGCTGTCTTACCAAAGTAATGAAATCTAAATGCGAAAAGTAGTAGCCTAGGTATTCATGCATCCTAACAAAAATACTGAATAGCATTTTGAATACCGACACAACTGCGAATGCGAACAAATGTAAACAGAACGAAACAGAGGTACCAAGGTACCAAGTAGTAGGCCTAGCAAACAATATATCAGATCAATAAAGTTATGACACAATCTATACTTCTATACCTAGTTACATTAACAGTAAACAAACGCAGTAAACAAAAGGCAAATGAAGATCCTAACAACCAAAATCATAGCCTACAGCCTAGTAGAGTAACATGCAGCCATGCACAGCTGTCTAACCAAATAAATAGGCCTATACAGTCAAGGCTCAGGAGAAGACCCAGATACAGACAGGCACACACCTGTCTACACACAAGGTCCCACAGTTGACAGTTCATGTCAGAGGAAAAACCAAGCCATGAGATCGAAGGAATTGATGGTTCATAAGAACACAGTGGCCTCCATCATTCTTAAAAGGAAGAATTTTGAAACCACCAAGACTTTTCCTAGAGCTGGCTGCCCAGCCAAACTGAGCAATTGGGGGAGAAGGACCTTGGTCAGGGAGGTGACCGAGAACCTGATGGTCACTCTGACAGAGCTCCAGAGTTCCTCTGTGGAAATGGGAGAACCTTCCAGAAGACAACCATCTCTGCAGCACTCCACCAATCAGGTCTTTATGGTAGAGTGGCCAGACGGACGCCACTCCTCAGTAAAAGGCACATGACAGCCCGCTTGGAGTTTGCCAAAAGATTCTCTAGTCTGATGAAACCAAGATTGAAATCGTTGGCCTGAATGCCAAGCGTCACGTCTGGAGGAAACCTGGCACTATCCCTACAGCGAAGCATGGTTGTGGCAGCATCATGCTGTGGGGATATTTTTCAGTGGCAAGGACTGGGAGAATAGTCAGAATCGAGGGGAAAGATGAACTGAGCAAAGTACATAGAGATCCTTGATGAAAACCTGCTCCAGAGCGCTCAGGACCTCAGACTGGGGTGAAGGTTCACCTTCCAACAGGATAATGAACCTAAGCACATAGCCAAGACAACGCAGCAGTGGCTTCGGGACAAGTCTCAATGTCCTTGAGTGGCCCAGCCAGAGCCCAGAATAGAACCAGATCGAACATCTCTGGAGAGACCATAAAGTAGCTGTGCAGCAACGCTCCCATCCAACCTGACAGTGCTTGAGAGGATCTGCAAAGAAAAATGGGAGAACTCCAAAAATAAAGGTGTGCCAAGCTTGTAGCGTCATACCCAAGAAGACTCAATGCTGTAATCACTGCCAAAGATGCTTCAACAAAGTACTGAGTAAAGGGTCTGAATACTTATGTAAATATAATATTTCTGTTTTTTATTTTTAATAAATTCGCAAACATTTCTAAAAAACTGTTTTTATTTGTGATTATGGGGTATTATGTGTAGATTGATGGGAAAAATACAATTTAATCAATTTTAGAATAAGGCTGTAATGTAGCAAAATGTGGAAAAGGTCAAGGGTCTGAATAATTCCCAAAGTCACTGTATATACTATGTATAAGCTGGACCTTGACTTATTTCACATTTTGTTGTGTTACAGCCTGAATTCAAATTGATATAATTATGATATTTTTTTCTTAGCTATCAACACACAATACCCCACAATGACTAGGTGAAAACAGGTTTTTAGAATATTTTTTACATTTATTGAAAATTAAATACAGAAATATCTCATTTTCATCAGTATTCACACCCCTGGGTCAATACTTTGTAAATGTCTAAAAACCTGTTTTCGCTTCATCATTATGCAATATTGTGTGTAGATTGCTGAGGGAAATGTTTTATTTAATCAACTTTAGAGTAAGACTATAACGAAACAAAATGTGGAAAAAGTTAAGGGGTCTGAATACTTTCCAAAGGCGCTGTACATATTACAGACACAGTATATTATACAATAATTATTATTTTGTTTGTTTTTAGTCCCATCCTTCAGCTACCCTCAACCCCTCCCATCTATCTCTGAACACCATCCAGTCCCATCCTTCAGCTACCCTCAACCCCTCCTATCTATCTCTGAACACCATCCAGTCCCATCCTTCAGCTACCCTCAACCCCTCCTATCTATCTCTGAACACCATCCAGTCCCATCCTTCAGCTACCCTCAACCCCTCCTATCTATCTCTGAACACCATCCAGTCCCATCCTTCAGCTACCCTCAACCCCTCCCATCTATCTCTGAACACCATCCAGTCCCATCCTTCAGCTACCCTCAACCCCTCCCATCTATCTCTGAACACCATCCAGTCCCATCCTTCAGCTACCCTCAACCCCTCCATCTATCTCTGAACACCATCCAGTCCCATCCTTCAGCTACCCTCAACCCCTCCCATCTATCTCTGAACACCATCCAGTCCCATCCTTCAGCTACCCTCAACCCCTCCTATCTATCTCTGAACACCATCCAGTCCCATCCTTCAGCTACCCTCAACCCCTCCCATCTATCTCTGAACACCATCCAGTCCCATCCTTCAGCTACCCTCAACCCCTCCTATCTATCTCTGAACACCATCCAGTCCCATCCTTCAGCTACCCTCAACCCCTCCCATCTATCTCTGAACACCATCCAGTCCCATCCTTCAGCTACCCTCAACCCCTCCCATCTATCTCTGAACACCATCCAGTCCCATCCTTCAGCTACCCTCAACCCCTCCCATCTATCTCTGAACACCATCCAGTCCCATCCTTCAGCTACCCTCAACCCCTCCCATCTATCTCTGAACACCATCCAGTATTGATTTCTATTGCCATATATTTTGAGTATTATTATATTATTGACCGATTGACTATGACTTTTCAAATCACTCTGCATTGCTATTTGCAGAGTTACACGCTGACCACGCCATCGCACACATGTTGATTTTGTACCCCCACCCCAGACATAATCAGGACACGCAGGATGAAATATGAAAACAAACTCTGAACCAATTATATTAATTTGGGGACAGGTCAAAAAGCATTAAACATTTAGCTAGCTAGCTTGCTGGGATATAAACATTGGGTTGTTATTTTACCTGAATTGCACAAGGTCCTCTACTCCGACAATTAATCCACAAAACTGAATTCCTTTCATGTCATCTCTCCTCCTTCCTCAGGCTTCTTTTTTTTTACTTCTTTGGACTTTATATGGCAGTTGGCCACCAACTTTACGATGCATTACTACAACCGACTGGAGTGTGGACGTCAGTTGATCTTTCAATCACCCACGTGAGAGGCTGGACTCGCAGCGCATTGAGCGTCACAAATAGAACCTGTTTCTGTTTTAGCGCCTGGCCACGCAAACACTCTCGCTGAGGCAAGAAAGCAGTGTGGGTGCAATAACTATTTATTTTTATTTTTATTTATTTATTTGAATATTATGTACAGTTGAAGTCGGTTGTTTACATACACTTAGGTTGGAGTAATTTAAAATCGTTTTTCAACTACTCCACACATTTATTTTTAAGAAACTATAGTTTCGGCAAGTCGGTTAGGACATATACATTGTACATGACAAAACGATGTCATGGCTTTAGAAGCTTCTGATAGGCTAATGACACAAGTCATTTTTACAACAATTGTTTTCAGACGGATTACTTCACTTATAATTCACTGTATCACAATTCCAGTGGGTCAGAAGTTTACATACACTAAGTTGACTGTGTCTTTAAACAGCTTGGACAATTCCAGAAAATTATATCATGGTTTTAGAAGCTTCTGATAGGCTAATTGACATAATTTGAGTCAATTGGAGGTGTACCTGTGGATGTATTTCAAGGCCTACCTTCAAACTCAGTGCCTCTTTGCTTGACATCATGGGAAAATCTAAAGAAATCAGCCAAGACCGCAGAAAAAAACTGTAAACCTCCACAAGTCTGGTTCATCCTCGGGAGCAATTTCCAAACACCTGAAAGTACCACGTTCACCTGTACAAACAATAGTACGCAAGTATAAACACCATGGCACAACGCAGCCATCATACTGCTCAGGAAGGAGATGCGTTCTGTCTCCTAGAGATGAACGTACTTTGGTGCGAAAAGTGCAAATCAATCCCAGAACAACAGCAAAGGACATTGTGAAGATGCTGGAGGAAACAGGTACAAATGTATCTATATCCACAGTAAAACGAGTCCTATATCGACATAACCTGAAAGGCCACTCAGCAAGGAAGAAACCACTGCTCCAAAACCGCCATAAAAAGCCAGACTACGGTTTGCAACTGCACATGGGGACAAAGATCGTACTTTTTGGAAAAATGTACTCTGGTCTGAAACAAAAATAGAACTGTTTGGCAATAATGACCATCGTTATGTTTGGAGGGAAAAGGTGGAGGCTTGCAAGCTGAAGAACACCATCCCAACCGTGAAGCACGGGGGTGGCAACATCATGTTATGGGGGTGCTTTGCTGCAGGATGGACTGGTGCACTTCACAAAATAGATGGCAGCATGAGGAAGGAAAATTATGTGGATATATTGAAGGAACATCTCAAGACATCAGTCAGGAAGTTAAAGCTTGCTCACAAACGGGTCTTCCAAATGGACCCCAAGCATTCTTCCAAAGTTAAAGCAAAATGGCTTAAGGACAACAAAGTCAAGGTATTGGAGTGGCCATCACAAAGCCCTGACCTCAATCCTATAGAACATTGTGGGCAGAACTGAAAAGGCATGTGCAAGCAAAGAGACCTGACTCAGTTACACCAGCTCTGTCAGGAGGAATGGGCCAAAATTCACCCAACCTATTGTGGGAAGCTTGTGGAAGTCTACCCAAAACGTTTGACCCAAGTTATACAATTTAAAGGCGATGCTACCAAATACTAATTGAGTGTATGTAAACGTATGACCCACTGGGAATGTGATGAAAGAAATAAAAGCTGGGAAAAAATAATTCCCTCAACTATTCTGACATTTCACATTTTTAAAATAAAGTGGTGATCCTAACTGACCTAAGATGGGACATTTTAACTAGGATTAAATGTCAGCAATTGTGGAAAAACTGAGTTTAAATGTATTTGTCTAAGGTGTATGTTAATAACTTCCGACTTCAACTGTATGTGTAAATGTATTTTGCAAAGCTAGCGGTGTGGTCAGCATGTTAGCTCCACGATCTTCTGAACCAACCTTCCAATACCTTTCTGGTGCATTCCAGTCACTTTAAACGTTTTTTTCACTTAGTTCCAGGTAAATGTTACATTTGTTCAGCCATTATTGGAACCTGCGACCAAAAACAAGCTACATATGGACAGTACCAAAACAAATGATCTAATGAATCTGTCTCTTCACAGAAAAATATAAGGAGCTGGGATGGTTGTATCCCCCCATATACTGTATATAACATTCTATTGGTTGCAATAATTTTGTATGATAATTTAAATGAAAAACTGAGTTTTGAATCCGCCCCGATTTTGTGCATCAGTTAATAAACCATGTTCCGTGGAATGGTACATCGAAAATCTCTTCCCAACTACTGTATCTCGTCATCTATATTGCACAGCTGTCATTTTGGGGGGTCTTTAAATGAAACTGGTATACTTTTAAAAAAATTATCACAGTTTTCTTTAATTAACCAATTTTGGTCTTTAATGCAGGACCGACAGACAAGTTCCTTACTTTCTCCCCCTTCCACTTGCCTCTTCCATATTTGCAGTAATGCAATTAGTTGGTTGTAATGTTGGGTAGAGCAGACATTTCCATATATGTCTGTGTTAGCTGCGTGTGTGACAGAACTCCACCATTTTTATTTATGATATCATTTAGAAAGATTCTACATTTGTTTTTAATTCTCTAAAAAACATGTTTTTTTTATCAATTAGTATATTGGAATTTAAACATAATATTTGTTGTAATATTTGTTTTGTCTTTTGTGGTGGATTAAATTGAAATTGCAACCAGCTTTCTATGTCTTGTTTTAAAAATAGCGATCTTTTGGAGATGATTTAATTTTCAAATAACCGAAAGTGAGAGGTCGTAATCTGAATAAAGGGAAAAGGGCCAGTTCCACATTGTTTACCCCAAACTGTCGCTCCGCTCTTCGACAGATCAAAATGTCATTGTCTCCCGGGTCGCTTTGCCTGCTGGTAGCGGGACCGGGAGAGAGATAGGGGCGATTTGGAGAGCGGTGTGGCTCGCCAACCGACGCGCTATAGTGCCCAATGCCCAGTGCCTAGAGTAGGCTAATGGATACATTTTTGGATAGTTTTTCCTACTTTTTTTTAAAGAGCGCAGGGAACAATCATTTATTGTGAGTTTGTGTGAGAGAGATAGAGAGAAATGAGAGAGATAGAGAGAGATAGAGAGAGATAGAGAGAGAGACATTTGAAATGTCTTTATTATTTTGGAACTTTTGTTAGTGTAATGTTTACTGTTCATTTTTTATTGTTTATTTCACTTTGTTTATCTATTTCACTTGCTTTGGTAATGTAAGCATATGTTTACCATGTCAATAAAGCCTATTAAATTGAATTGAGAGAGAAAATAGCATTTTGAGCCAGCTGTCACCCTTGACTTGTGCTGCTGTTGAAAAAGACAACGGTAACAACGCAAACCCGCACCCACAGCTCCTTGACGCAAACAAACGACAACAGTCAGCCAGTCACACATTCCCATTCATGCAAATTACCACAATAAATAAGCTTACTTTCCCAGCTCTTCGTAAAGCTGAAAATCGTCCGTGAAACGTGTACAGGTTGTCGCAGCCATGTCTCCGTATCTCGTGCTTCTCTCACGGTTACTCCTTCGTTTGATAGGATCCTCCTGCGTGATATACACTTTATCTCAAAATGTGCGTGTTCTTTCTGAGCTGCGGCGATTCAAACATAGACTTGTATCGCAGCGGATAGGTTTCGGTTTGAGAAGGAATGCAGGCAGGCGAGCGACCAAGTTGGCTTGCTTTACCTCGTCTATCCCACTATCTATCTACTTACTGTACTCTATCGTTCCTCACCCAGTGCGCTTGACTGCAAATGGTGAAGCGCTCCAAAGACCTGTGGCGAGAGCTGCTCAGCGCTGCCCTCGTTTGGGCGCTGCGCTTAACTACCCGTGTACAGCACTTCCAAATACGGGCAGATGTAATAGGCTATTTGTGTTTGGTGGAAGGGGTATGATGTAGATTTCAATGATTTCAATGACAGATATAAAATGCAATGGTAATTCATTACAAACAATAGCCTACATTAAAATCAATCTGTATGTATTGTAATTTTCTATAGGCCTAGGCATGTGTAATGTTAGAATAGGCCTACAGTCATGCAAGTATATTAAACAAATAATACTATAGAACGTTTCAAGGTACATGGTTGAGGTATGGACTACCCAATGCAACAGTTGCAGTAAATCGTATTGAGCTGTCCAATAACTTCCTTTACACATGCTACAGGATGTGGTCTGTATTGACATAATTCTATAACAGCTTCATTCTGTTGTGACATTACTCCCCTCTCTGTAGGCCAGCTGTAATCTGATCCTCTGGGGTCTCCTCTTCAGAGTGAGGGTCTCATGTCCTGCCCAATGCTGACCACTACTCTGGTGCATAGCCCAGTATGCATACTCTGGGGTTGTGGCTGCTTCCCGCTTCCTGTTGATTGACTCCTTGGCCACGCCTATAAACCAGTAAGGGTGGTCCCCCACCTCCACCTCCCAGCTGTGCCTTCCTGGGCTGAACCCCTCAGAGCACAGAACTGTGGCATAATTTGTGTTCCTCTCTGGGTTGTCAGGGAGCTGGGTTGGGACTGTCTGACTCACACTGGTCAGATCATCAGACAGAGAAAGCCAGCAGGAAGCAGCGTTGGGGTCCAGAATCACAGGAGTGTATGGGACAATCCCCTGCATCTTCTCCCAGACTCTGAACTGCAGGTTGCCCAGGTGTTTGGCCACATCTATCAGTGCTCCTGAGACCAGCTGTGGATCCGGCAGTGTGTCCTGGGCTCTGGAGAATGTCTGTGTGTGTTTGTAGCTCTTGAGAAATGGCACCTCTTGTTTCTGGAGTTCTTGTTTCACAGCAGTGATGTTTTCTGTGAGAGAAGAGATCTGGTCCTGAATGTTCTTCATCTCTCTGGCAATCATCTTCCCCTCATCTTCCTTCCTCAGTGCTGCCAGTCGGGCCTCCTCTTCCTCTCTCAGGAACTGGTGAATCTTCTCACATCTCTGGTCTGTCTCTCTGTGGACACCAGCTGCTTCCTGGAGTATTACACCATTTCATTGTACGTCTTTTCAATGTTTTTACATTTGTATCTAAATGACTCTAAATGTGATTCTAGACATTCTTGACATGTCTTCCTCTGACACAGTATTCCCCCACTTCACTCTCTTCTCTGGACTCCCACCTCTCCCTCCATCTTTGTCAGGAAGCTCCTCCAATAAGAAGTGAATTACAGCATCCTTAGAAGGTTTCCTCTTACAGACCAGACAGTTATTGTCTTCATTGTGCCACTTGCTTGGTGGTGCCCCTTGCATAGTGGTGTTGCAGACTCTGGGGCCTTTCAGAACAGGTGTATATATACTGAGGTCATGTGACAGATCATGTGACACTTAGATTGCACACAGGTGGACTTTATTTAACTAATTATGTGACTTCTGAAGGTAATTGGTTGCACCAGATCTTATTTAGGGGCTTCATAGCAAAGGGGGTGAATACATATGCACGCACCACTTTTCCATTTGAAATTTGTTAGAATTTTTTAAAACAAGTTATTTTTTCCATTTCACTTCACCAATTTGGACTATTTTGTGTCTGTCCATTACATGAAATCCAAATAAAATCAATTTAAATTACAGGTTGTAATGCAACAAAATAGGAAAAACTCCCAGGGGGATGAATAGTTATGCGAGGCACTGTATTTGGTCTGATCCCAGAATGTGTCCAGACAGCTGGAACAGCAGCCCAGAGAAACAGGCTCTCTGAAAATCTCTGAACAAATATGACAACACAGAAAACTATCCAGGAGAGATCATTTTTCTGACATTTTCTCTGTCATGATACCGCTAGTATCCTACTGTCCTTCACTTTGCAAATGGCACCTCTGTTCTGTTCACTTCATGGGCTACAGGCTGTGATAAAAGATTAACTAAGAAATAAAACAGTGAAACGTCAGTTTGAGGACACTTCTCAGTGTTAATCATATCGATCTTTCAACAAATATGAATATCATACTGTTAGTTTCTCGTTACTGATTCAGTGATATCCAGGGTGTACTCCATACTAGCTGCTGTACTATAAGTCAATAACTCTTCAGTCAGTACCTAATTCCACATAATTGCGTCCAATTAGCCTTGTTAGTTAGATCAATGACTCAGACAGTTGACATGAACACAGCCAATGACCGTTTAGCAATTGACATCGTTATCATTGTTCTAACGCTCTTATTGAGTAATGCTTCAGCTAGATATTACAAATGTTGTGAAGCTAAAAACTGTCTGTCTGTCTGTCTGTCTGTCTGTCTGTCTGTCTGTCACTCTATCTGTCTGTCTGTCACTGTCTGTCTCGCTTCACTGAGGACATTTACATCAGAGACAATTAATTAGCTGAACGTTCGCTTGTTCTGAAGTCACTTGTTCTGATGTGCTTTTAAAACCTTGTGTAGTAGAGCTATCGCCTATGCACAGGAAAACAAAATAAAGTTATGTAACCCTTTCCTGCAGTCAATGACCTTCTTTGGCCTCATGGGTAGAATTTAATTTAAAATTATCATAATTTCATAATTAATAAAAAAATAAAACATTATGGACGAAAGAATTTTGTTATATTTCAGTATTCTGTGATTTATACTAAACCAAAATATAAATGCAACATGCAACAATTTCAAAGATTTGACTGAGTTACAGTTCATATAAGGAAATCAGTCAATTTAAATAAGTTAATTAGGCCCTAATCTATGGATTTCACATGACTGGGAATACAGATACGGTGCCTTTTCAATGTATTCAGGACTTTTTCCACATTTTGTTTTATGTTTCAGACGTATTCTAAAATGTATTAAATTGTTATTTTTTTCTCTACACACAATATCCCATTATGACCAAGCAAAAACTGGTTCTTTTTTCCCCCCTCATCTCTCTACACACAATATCCCATTATGACCAAGCAAAAACTGGTTATTTTTTCCCCCTCATCTCTCTACACACAATATCCCATTATGACCAAGCAAAAACTGGTTCTTTTTTCCCCCTCATCTCTCTACACACAATATCCCATTATGACCAAGCAAAAACTGGTTCTTTTTTCCCCCCTCATCTCTCTACACACAATATCCCATTATGACCAAGCAAAAACTGGTTCTTTTTTCCCCTCATCTCTCTACACACAATATCCCATTATGACCAAGCAAAAACTGGTTCTTTTTTCCCCCTCATCTCTCTACACACAATATCCCATTATGACCAAGCAAAAACTGGTTCTTTTTTTCATCTCTCTACACACAATATCCCATTATGACCAAGCAAAAACTGGTTCTTTTTTCCCCCTCATCTCTCTACACACAATATCCCATTATGACCAAGCAAAAACTGGTTCTTTTTTCCCCTCATCTCTCTACACAATATCCCATTATGACCAAGCAAAAACTGGTTCTTTTTTTATTTTACATAAATATTCAGACCCTTTACTCAATATTTTGTTGAAGCACCTTTGGCAGTGATTAAAGCCTCAAGTCTTCTTGGGTATGATGCTACAAGTTTGGCACACCTGTATTTGGGGAGTTTCTCCCATTCTTCTCTGCAGATCCTCTCAAGCTCTGTCAGGTTAGATGGGGAGCATCGCTGCACAGCTATTTTCAGGTCTCCAGTGATGTCCGATTGGGTTCAAGTCCGGGCTCTGGCTGGGCCACTCAAGAACATTCAGAAACTTGTCCCAAAGCCACTCCTGCGTTATCTTGGCTGTATTCTTAGGGTCGCTGTCCTGTTGGGGTACTGTGTGTAGATTGATGAGGAACATTTTTAATTGAATACATTTTTGAATAAGGCTGTAACGTAACAAAACGTGGGGAAAAAGGGGGTCTGAATACTTTCCCACTGTGTGCATCTGTTGGTCACCATATACATTACAAAAAAAGTAGAGGCGCGGGTCAGAAAACCAGTTAGTATCTGGTGTGACCACCATTTGCCTCATGCAGCGTGAAACATCTCCTTCGCATAGAGTTGATCAGGCTGTTGACTGTGGCCTGTGTAATGTTGTCCCACTGCTCTTCAATGGCTGTGTGAAGTTGCTGGATATTGAAGGGAACTGGAACACTCTGTTGTACAGGTCGATCCAGAGCATCCCAAACATGCTCAATGGTTGACACGACTGGTGAGTATGAAGGCCATGGAAGATCTGGGACATGTTCAGCTTCCAGGAATTGTGTACAGATCCTTGCGACATGGGGCTGTGCATTATCGTGCTGAAACATGAGGTGAGGCAGGCGGATGAATGGCAGGACAATGGGCCTCAGGATCTCATCATGGTATCTCTGCGCATTCAAATTGACCTCGATAAAATGCAATTGTGCTCATTGTCCGTAGCTTATGCCTGCCCATACCATAACCCCACCGGCACCATGTGGCACTCTGTTCAAAACGTTGACATCAGCAAATCGCTCACCCACGACACCATATACATGGCCTGCGGTTGTGAGGCCGGTTGGACTTAATGCCAAATTCTCTAAAACAACGTTGGAGTTGGCTTATGGTAGTGAAATGAAAATTCAATTCTCTGGCAACAGCTCTGGTGAACATTCCTGCAGTCAGCATGCCAATTGCACACTCCCTCAACTTGAGACATCTGTGGCATTGTGTTGTGTGACGAAACTGCACATTTTAGAGTGTCCTTTTATTGTCCCCAGCCCAAGATGCACCTGTGTAATGATCCTGCTGTTTAATCAGCTTCTTGATATGCTACACCTGTCAGGTGGATGGATTATCTTGGCAAAAGAGAAATGCTCACTAACAGGGATGTAAACAAATCTGTGCACAACATTTGAGAGACAAAAGCTTTTTGTACGTATGGGCACTTTTTGGGATCTTTTATTTCAGCTCAGGAAACATGCGACCAACACTTTACATGTTGCATTTATATTTTTGTTCAGAATGTACAGTACCAGTCAAAAGTTTGGACACACCTACTCATTAAAGGGTTTTTCTTTATTTTTGACTATTTTCTACATTGTAGAATATTAGTGAAGACATCAAAACTATGAAATTAAGTGTAACACTGGACAGCAAACTTAAAATTGAATACAACTCTATATCTGACATGGTACAGGTGTTGTTTTAATCCCATAACCATGTGTGTGAGGTGTATACCATTTAACACTACCTAGAAACACTCTGTGTGACCCTGATTTAGGTTACTCAATTTAAGAACATTTTATTTGACTCTGTGTATAAAAGTCATGTCTATTTCAGCAATTTGTTAGTACAGTAGAGGGTTGTACACACACACACACACACACACACACACACACACACACACACACACACACACACACACACACACACACACACACACACACACACGGAGGGATTAGAGTGTTGTCATGGACTAAATGAACATTTCAACCCTTCTGTCTTCATCCAGATGAGAGATGCTGACAGTCAGCTACACTACTAACAGTCAGAGAAAATAACAGTAGTCAACAGTTTATACACCACGTGACATGGAGGGATTAGAGTGTTGTCATGGACTAAATGAACATATCAACCCTTCTGTCTTCATCCAGATGAGAGATGCTGACAGTCAGCTACACTACTAACAGTCAAGAGAAAATAACAGTAGTCAACAGTTTATACACCACACACACACACACACACACACACACCTTTAACGTAAACATGTCAAACATATCTCAAGGCCATCAGATTGTTAAACAGCCATCACTCGCACAGAGAGGCTGCTGTCTACATACAGACTTGATATCATTGGCCACTTTAATACATGGATCACTAGTCACTTTAATAACGCCACATATCTCGCATCACTCATCTCATATGTATATACTGATTCCTTCACTATCTATTCTTTACTGTCTATTGCATCTTAGCCGCTCTGTCACTTCTCATCCATACATTTTATACGTATATATTCTTATCCCAGATCTAGAAGCATAAGCATTTCGCTACACTTGCAATAACATCTGCTAACCACGTGTATGTGACCAATGAAATGTTATTTGATTTGAAAAGGTATTACTACAACAGTCAAACAAATACAGACATCACCATTTGCTGATGAACCTCAAGTACAACAGCCAGTTGCATACTGTAAGTCAAATAAGGATATGATCATTCACATGTGGTTGAGGTGATCTGTAAAAACAAACCTGGCCATACTGCTGAAAACACCAGGGTCATGTTCATTAGGCACCAAACACAAGAAAAGGTGAGTGAAACATGGGAGGGATTAGCTGGACTTGTCCAATAAGAAACCCACGTTTGCGTTTCCAGTTCAAACCATTTTACAACTAACGAACCAGCAGTTGTATAGAGTTGACATGGAGGTGGTACAGGAAGTCAGCGTAGCTCGCTCCCCCGTTGGGACTCTTATCTTCTACCAGGAGGCGCTGTAGAGCCTCCTCACAGCTGTCCCCCTGCTTCACCACACGCAGCTGGGGAGAGAGAGACACACACAGTCAGTCATATCTAAAATATTAGTCAGAGGTTATTTTGTCACAACTACTTAACCTCCTCTCTCCAACATTCATGCCAATCACAAGAAGGAATTTTTCCAGAGCCTCACCTTGCGAGTGTAGTGTGTCTGTGAATTCAGGGTGTTGATGAGTGATCTCACACTAACAGACAGAGGGTTGTCCAGCACAGGCAGCTTTGTCTGCACAGACACACAGAGACACATATTAAAAATACTGTAGATATCGACTTTAAAATCAGCGGTGGTCCTTTCACCTCTTTCCACAAATCATTGACGATGTATTCCACTTCCACGCCCTCATCCTTCACATTCCCTCACTGTCTCCCCTCTCACCTTCTCCCTCACCCCCCCCCGCTCACCTCTCCAGAGGGTAGTGTGGACAGACAGGTGATGTTGAAGAGTTGGACCAGGGAGGTGTTGGAGACGTTGTGGCCCACCCAGAGTAGCAGAACCAGGGGTCCGTGGACCAGGTAGAGACCTCCATGGTCCAGGCTAGCAGCAGTGCAGCGAACAGCCTCCCTTAGGCTGAGAGGACTGGAGGTATCGCCACCTACTGGCTGGAGGAGGAAGAGACATAGTGGAGTCAGTGTGAGAGAGGGAGGGAGATGCTGTGACAGAGAAACTGATGTGGCTATGTATTTATATCTCAATTATTCCATGTGAAGTCATCACCATCCACCACCCCCACCATCACTACCATCACCATCATCACCCCCACCACCATCACCCCCACCATCACCCCCACCATCATCACCCCCACCATCACTACCATCACCATCATCACCCCCACCACCATCACCCCCACCATCACTACCATTACCCCCACCATCACTACCATCACCCCCACCACCATCACCCCCACCATCACTACCATCACCCCCACCATCATCACCCCCACCATCACCATCACTACCATCACCCCCACCATCATCACCCCCACCATCACTACCATCACCATCACTACCATCACCCCCACCACCATCACCCCCACCATCACCATCACCACCATCACCCCCACCATCATCACCCCCACCATCACTACCATCACCCCCACCACCATCACCCCCACCATCACCATCACTACCATCACCCCCACCATCATCACCCCCACCATCACTACCATCACCATCATCACCCCCACCACCATCACCCCCACCATCACCATCACTACCATCACCCCCTTCATCATCACCCCCACCATCACTACCATCACCCCCACCATCATCACCCCCTCCCCCACCATCATCACCCCCACCATCACCCCCACCATCATCACCCCCACCATCACTACCATCACCATCATCACCCCCACCACCATCACCCCCACCATCACCATCACTACCATCACCCCCACCATCATCACCCCCACCATCACTACCATCACCATCACTACCATCACCCCCACCATCATCACCCCCTCCCTCACTATCACCCCCACCACCAACACCATCCACCACCCCCACCATCACTACCATCACCCCCACCATCACTACCATCACCCCCACCACCAACATCATCACCCACCCCACCATCACCACCACCCCTTACCAGTGGTAGCAGCAGAGGGTAGAAGTGTCCTGCTGTGGTCTTGGTATCCATGGAGACCACTTGACAGCGGAGCTGCAGGCGTTGGTGTACTGAACTGCGGAGGCCGGGAAGCAGAACTTCACTCTTCCTCAGACTGTTGAGGTAGACTGGCAGGGTCTTCAGGTGCTGGGGTAGGACCAGCTATAGTAAGATACACACAGAGATGCACACAGTCAACTCAGGCTGTTGAGGTAGACTGGCAGGGTCTTCAGGTGCTGGGGTAGGACCAGCTATAGTAAGATACACACAGAGATGCACACAGTCAACTCAGGCTGTTGAGGTAGACTGGCAGGGTCTTCAGGTGCTGGGGTAGGACCAGCTATAGTAAGATACACACAGAGATGCACACAGTCAACTCAGGCTGTTGAGGTAGACTGGCAGGGTCTTCAGGTGCTGGGGTAGGACCAGCTATAGTAAGATACACACAGAGATGCACACAGTCAACTCAGGCTGTTGAGGTAGACTGGCAGGGTCTTCAGGTGCTGGGGTAGGACCAGCTATAGTAAGATACACACAGAGATGCACACAGTCAACTCAGGCTGTTGAGGTAGACTGGCAGGGTCTTCAGGTGCTGGGGTAGGACCAGCTATAGTAAGATACACACAGAGATGCACACAGTCAACTCAGGCTGTTGAGGTAGACTGGCAGGGTCTTCAGGTGCTGGGGAAGGACCAGCTATAGTAAGATACACACAGAGATGCACACAGTCAACTCAGGCTGTTGAGGTAGACTGGCAGGGTCTTCAGGTGCTGGGGTAGGACCAGCTATAGTAAGATACACACAGAGATGCACACAGTCAACTCAGGCTGTTGAGGTAGACTGGCAGGGTCTTCAGGTGCTGGAGTAGGACCAGCTATAGTAAGATACACACAGAGATGCACACAGTCAACTCAGGCTGTTGAGGTAGACTGGCAGGGTCTTCAGGTGCTGGGGTAGGACCAGCTATAGTAAGATACACACAGAGATGCACACAGTCAACTCAGGCTGTTGAGGTAGACTGGCAGGGTCTTCAGGTGCTGGGGTAGGACCAGCTATAGTAAGATACACACAGAGATGCACACAGTCAACTCAGGCTGTTGAGGTAGACTGGCAGGGTCTTCAGGTGCTGGGGAAGGACCAGCTATAGTAAGATACACACAGAGATGCACACAGTCAACTCAGGCTGTTGAGGTAGACTGGCAGGGTCTTCAGGTGCTGGGGTAGGACCAGCTATAGTAAGATACACACAGAGATGCACACAGTCAACTCAGGCTGTTGAGGTAGACTGGCAGGGTCTTCAGGTGCTGGGGTAGGACCAGCTATAGTAAGATACACACAGAGATGCACACAGTCAACTCAGGCTGTTGAGGTAGACTGGCAGGGTCTTCAGGTGCTGGGGTAGGACCAGCTATAGTAAGATACACACAGAGATGCACACAGTCAACTCAGGCTGTTGAGGTAGACTGGCAGGGTCTTCAGGTGCTGGGGTAGGACCAGCTATAGTAAGATACACACAGAGATGCACACAGTCAACTCAGGCTGTTGAGGTAGACTGGCAGGGTCTTCAGGTGCTGGGGAAGGACCAGCTATAGTAAGATACACACAGAGATGCACACAGTCAACTCAGGCTGTTGAGGTAGACTGGCAGGGTCTTCAGGTGCTGGGGTAGGACCAGCTATAGTAAGATACACACAGAGATGCACACAGTCAACTCAGGCTGTTGAGGTAGACTGGCAGGGTCTTCAGGTGCTGGGGTAGGACCAGCTATAGTAAGATACACACAGAGATGCACACAGTCAACTCAGGCTGTTGAGGTAGACTGGCAGGGTCTTCAGGTGCTGGGGTAGGACCAGCTATAGTAAGATACACACAGAGATGCACACAGTCAACTCAGGCTGTTGAGGTAGACTGGCAGGGTCTTCAGGTGCTGGGGTAGGACCAGCTATAGTAAGATACACACAGAGATGCACACAGTCAACTCAGGCTGTTGAGGTAGACTGGCAGGGTCTTCAGGTGCTGGGGTAGGACCAGCTATAGTAAGATACACACAGAGATGCACACAGTCAACTCAGGCTGTTGAGGTAGACTGGCAGGGTCTTCAGGTGCTGGGGAAGGACCAGCTATAGTAAGATACACACAGAGATGCACACAGTCAACTCAGGCTGTTGAGGTAGACTGGCAGGGTCTTCAGGTGCTGGGGTAGGACCAGCTATAGTAAGATACACACAGAGATGCACACAGTCAACTCAGGCTGTTGAGGTAGACTGGCAGGGTCTTCAGGTGCTGGGGTAGGACCAGCTATAGTAAGATACACACAGAGATGCACACAGTCAACTCAGGCTGTTGAGGTAGACTGGCAGGGTCTTCAGGTGCTGGGGTAGGACCAGCTATAGTAAGATACACACAGAGATGCACACAGTCAACTCAGGCTGTTGAGGTAGACTGGCAGGGTCTTCAGGTGCTGGGGAAGGACCAGCTATAGTAAGATACACACAGAGATGCACACAGTCAACTCAGGCTGTTGAGGTAGACTGGCAGGGTCTTCAGGTGCTGGGGTAGGACCAGCTATAGTAAGATACACACAGAGATGCACACAGTCAACTCAGGCTGTTGAGGTAGACTGGCAGGGTCTTCAGGTGCTGGGGTAGGACCAGCTATAGTAAGATACACACAGAGATGCACACAGTCAACTCAGGCTGTTGAGGTAGACTGGCAGGGTCTTCAGGTGCTGGGGAAGGACCAGCTATAGTAAGATACACACAGAGATGCACACAGTCAACTCAGGCTGTTGAGGTAGACTGGCAGGGTCTTCAGGTGCTGGGGTAGGACCAGCTATAGTAAGATACACACAGAGATGCACACAGTCAACTCAGGCTGTTGAGGTAGACTGGCAGGGTCTTCAGGTGCTGGGGTAGGACCAGCTATAGTAAGATACACACAGAGATGCACACAGTCAACTCAGGCTGTTGAGGTAGACTGGCAGGGTCTTCAGGTGCTGGGGTAGGACCAGCTATAGTAAGATACACACAGAGATGCACACAGTCAACTCAGGCTGTTGAGGTAGACTGGCAGGGTCTTCAGGTGCTGGGGTAGGACCAGCTATAGTAAGATACACACAGAGATGCACACAGTCAACTCAGGCTGTTGAGGTAGACTGGCAGGGTCTTCAGGTGCTGGGGAAGGACCAGCTATAGTAAGATACACACAGAGATGCACACAGTCAACTCAGGCTGTTGAGGTAGACTGGCAGGGTCTTCAGGTGCTGGGGTAGGACCAGCTATAGTAAGATACACACAGAGATGCACACAGTCAACTCAGGCTGTTGAGGTAGACTGGCAGGGTCTTCAGGTGCTGGGGTAGGACCAGCTATAGTAAGATACACACAGAGATGCACACAGTCAACTCAGGCTGTTGAGGTAGACTGGCAGGGTCTTCAGGTGCTGGGGTAGGACCAGCTATAGTAAGACACAGAGATGCACACAGTCAACTCAGGCTGTTGAGGTAGACTGGCAGGGTCTTCAGGTGCTGGGGTAGGACCAGCTATAGTAAGATACACACAGAGATGCACACAGTCAACTCAGGCTGTTGAGGTAGACTGGCAGGGTCTTCAGGTGCTGGGGAAGGACCAGCTATAGTAAGATACACACAGAGATGCACACAGTCAACTCAGGCTGTTGAGGTAGACTGGCAGGGTCTTCAGGTGCTGGGGTAGGACCAGCTATAGTAAGATACACACAGAGATGCACACAGTCAACTCAGGCTGTTGAGGTAGACTGGCAGGGTCTTCAGGTGCTGGGGTAGGACCAGCTATAGTAAGATACACACAGAGATGCACACAGTCAACTCAGGCTGTTGAGGTAGACTGGCAGGGTCTTCAGGTGCTGGGGAAGGACCAGCTACAGACCCGTGACCCCATTTTGAAAGCAAAACATCAGAAAGGTATTGGAAAGTTGGTTCAGAAGATCATCAGGCAATTATGTTCTAGGATCTTCTGTGTAGAAAATATAACAGTCATTGATGATGTTCTTTTCCCCCAGTCTGATTTAGCACCTGGTCTTGTCCACTCTGTTCTCCTGCGGCTTGTGGGCACGGTGGAGGGAAACAGTACAAACATACGTGTTCCAGAGAGTTCTATCTTTCAGTGATGAGGTCACAATATTTTGTAGATTAAACCCGTTCAAAAGATAGATCCACATTATTAGGAAGAACAGAAACCTCTCTGTTCATTACAACCGTATCTAGCGGCTACAGGAGGTTACTGACGTAACCCCGGTGCTGTGAACAACACGCAACGTTTTCTCTCAAGACCCCACATGGGGTCACGACCCCTAGTTTTGAAAACCCTGAGCTAAAGTAAGATACACAAAGAGACAAACACAGACAACTCAGGCTGTTGAAGTAGATTGGCAGGGTCTTCAGGTGCTGGGGACAAAAAGAGAGGCACACAGAGAGAAAATCACCTCAGTTAAACCAGGCATAAAGAGCTATTTTCACTGCCTTGATGTTGTTTGAAGTTTTTCCTGTAAACTCTTTATAACCTTTACTAAATGGGAAACTCTTTTTGTTTATAGAAAAGTAGAGTGGAAATACTGTATGTATGAGGAACTTGATGATATATTCACAACAACCACATGAACTCTTGACAGGGAGAAAAGTGCTATTCAAATCCATGATGTCCAATGTCCACTCACCTGTCCCGGGGACACAGAGGAGGAGCTGCAGTGTTTCCTATAGCAGGCCAAGGACTCTGTCACCTCTGTCTGCAGTTCCTCTCTCAGCTCCTGTAGAGGGCGCTCCAACACGGCACAGTACACTGGAGGAGAGAGAGCGAGAGAGAAAGAGAGAGAAAGGAAGGAAGGAAGAAATATAGGGCAGTGTTCAGGCAGTGTCCTAAACATAACATATTAACTCATAACTTTCTGATATAGATGAACAGTTAAAAACATGAACCAGCCAGGACTGGTTAGAAAAGTTCCTCTACTTTACCCATATTCAATGGGTACACTTATTATCTATGTCATTATCAGTCACTTCCTACAGTAAGTCTTCTAGACTGGAGACAACCTTCTACTGCAAGAAGAGTAAAGGGACAAGGTTAGGGTTAAGGTTAGGGTTAAGGTTAGGATTAAGGTTATAGTTAAGGCTAGGGTTAAGGTTAGGGTTAAGGTTAGAGTTAAGGTTAGAGTTAAGGTTAAGGTTAGGATTAAGGTTAGGGTTAAGGTAAGGGCGCATGTTAGGGTTAAGGTTATGATTAAGGTTAAGGTTAGAGTTAAGGTTAGGATTAAGGTTAAGGTTAGGGTTAGTCAGTGAGTGATCTCACTCTTCTTGCAGTAGAAGGTTAAGGTTAAGGTTAGGGTTAAGGTTAGTCAGTGTGTGATCTTACTCTTCTTGCAGTAGAAGGTGAGCAGAGTCTGGGCCTGGCAGTTACAGAAGGTGTCCAGTAGGTGGTGTGAGCAGCACAGAGACAGACTGTGGACTCTGGTCCTCCTCTCTCCCTGCTGGCTGGTGTAGGACAGGACCGTCTGAGGAGAGAATGAAAGGGTAACAATATCATCAACATGTAGTAAAGCTTCAGAGCTTGGCAAAGACCTAATACAACAGTGTTGACAAATACAATTACATGTTACAGTATTCTGACCTTATGACCTGTCTTTCTAGACTATTTACATGTTACAGTATTCTGACCTTATGACCTGTCTTTCTAGACTATTTTAGATCAGCAACTGTCACAAAGTGTCTTTTAGACTATTTACATGCAGTAAAACTGTCTTTCACTATTTACATGTTACCTATGACCTGTCTTTCTAGACTATTTACATGTTACCACTTATGACCTGTCCTAGACTATTTACATTTACAGTGACCAGAGCTTTCTGCTGTGTGTTAACTCAGACTATTTACATGTTACAGTATTCTGCCAGTGTTACAGTATTCTGACCTTATGACCGCCAATCAGCAAGGGTTGCCATGGTGACGTGGGCGGGGTTGGGCCCGGGGACGAACGAGCCATAACACCCTGACACGCGCAGATCTAGAGGGACAGAGATCAATAACTTTATCAGAACACGTGTATATCATCACGTTGTCTTGGTAGAGAGAGAGAAAGAGACAGAGACAGAGAGGAAAGGAGAGATCTGGTCTTACCTTTACTGACATGTACCCTGAGTGTGGCCCTATAGCCCGTCTCTGTCTCTACAGTCCTCCTCAGGTCACTGCTGAAACGCTCCCTGTCCAACTCTCCCTGGAACATCAGTTAGATGTTGAATTAGAATTGTGCACCCCAAACTAAGGGTTTTTTCACATATTAAATTTGGTTCACTTGTTTGGTTTCCTGAAGCGTTTGTTGAGAATTCTACAAATATGTTTTGCCTTCACAAGTCCTGTGACGTTAGCAAGCGATCTTGTTGTGCTGCTGCGTCACAATACCTGGTACTTTGGTCCTGGATCTTGGATCCGCTAGGTCCAGGATTGGTTTCAGTCATGGTTCCTTTGCATTTTACATATGCTTTATAGCGCAGATCAGGGTACCAAACGCTCTAGTATCTTGATCATACAGAACTACACTATATATACAAAAGTACAGTTGAAGTCGGAAGTTTACATACACTTAGGTTGGAGTCATTAAAACTAGTTTTTCAACCACTCCACAAATTTCTTGTTAACAAACTATAGTTTTGGCAAGTCGGGTAGGACATCTACTTCGTGCATGACACTTGTAATTCTTCCAACAATTGTTTACAGACAGATGATTTCACTTATAATTCACTGTATCACAATTCCAGAATTTCCCAAAATTTTAGACCTCCACAAGTCTGGTTCATCCTTGGGAGCAATTTCCAAATGTCTGAAGGTACCATGTTCATCTCTACAAACAATAGTACGCAAGTATAAATACTACGGGACCACGCAGCCGTTATACCGCTCAGGTATGGGTTACCCTCGGGCGGCAGGGTAGCCTAGTGGTTAGAGTGTTGGACTAGGTTGCAAGTTCAAACCCCCGAGCTGACAAGGTACAAATCTGTCGTTCTGCTCCTGAACAGGCAGTTAACCCACTGTTCCTAGGCCGTCATTGAAAATAAGAATTTGTTCTTAACTGACTTGCCTAGTTAAATAAAGGTTAATTTTTTTTTTTCTTAAAGGTAGGAGATGTGTTCTGTCTCCTAGAGATGAACGTACTTTGGTGCGAAAACTGCAAATCAATCCCAGAACAACAGCAAAGGACCTTGTGAAGATGCTGGAGGAAACAGGTACAAAAGTATCTATATCCACAGTAAAACGAGTCCTATATCAACATAACCTGAAAGGCCACTCAGCAAAGAAGAAGCCACTGCTCCAAAACCGCCATAAAAAAAGCAAGACTATGGTTTGGACCTGCACATGGGGACAACGATCATACTTTCTGGAGAAATGTCCTCTGGTCTTATGAAACAGAAATAGAACTGTTTGGCCATAATGACCATTGTTATGTTTGGAGAAAAGGGGGAGGCTTGGAAGCTGAAGACACCATCCCAACCGTGAAGCACGGGGGTGGCAGCATCATGTTGTGGGGGTGCTTTGCTGCAGTAGGGACTGGTGCACTTCAAAATGGTGGTGCATCATGAGAAAGAAAAATGATGTGGATATATTGAAGCAACATTTCAAGACATCAGTCAGGAAGTTAAAGCTTGGTAGCAAATGGGTCTTCCAAATGGACAATGACCCCAAGCATACTTTCAAAGTTAAAGCAAAATGGCTTAAGGACAACAAAGTCATGGTATTGGAGTGGCCATCACAAAGCCCTGACCTCAATCCCATAGAACATTTTTGGGCAGAACTGAAAAAGCATGTGCGAGAAAGGAGGCATACAAACCTGACTCAGTTACACCAGTTCCGTCAGGAGGAATGGGACAAAATTCACCCAACCTATTGTGGGAAGCTTGTGGAAGGCTACCCGAAATGTTTGACCCAAGTTAAACAATTTAAAAGCAATGCTACCAAATACTGAGTGTATGTAAACTTCTGACCCACTGGGAATGTGATGAAAGAAATAAAAGCTGAACAAAATAATTCTCTAGTATTATTCTGACATTTCACTTTCTTAAATTAAAGTGGTGATCCTAACTGACCTAAAACAGGGGATTTTTACTCGGATTAAATGTCAGGAATTGTGAAAAACTGAGTTTAAATGTATTTGGCTAAGGTGTGTGTAAACTTCCGACTTCAACTGTATGTGGACACCTTTTCAAATTAGTGGATTCGGCTATTTCAGCCACACCCGTTGCTGACAGGTGTATATAATCGAGCACACGGCCATGCAATCTCCATAGACAAACATTAGCAGTAGAATGGCCTTACTGAAGGGCTCAGTGACTTTCAATGTGGCAGCGTTATAGGATGCCACCTTTCCAACAAACCACAGCTAGAGCTGCCCCGGTCAACTGTAAGTGCTGTTATTGTGAAGTAGAAACGTCTAGGCGCAACAACGGCTCAGCCGTGAAGTGGTACATAAGCTCACAGCACGGGTCCGTCGAGTGCTGAAGCGTGTAAAAATGTCTGTCCTCGGTTGCAACACTCACTACTGAGTTCTAAACCTCCTCTGGAAGCAATGTCAGCACAAGAACTGTTCATCTGGAGCTTCATGACATTGGTTTCCATGGCCAAGCAGCCGCACACAAGCCTAAGATCACCATGCGCAATGCCAAGCGCCGTCTGGAGTGGTGTAAAGCTCGCCGCCATTGGACTCGGGATCAGTGGAAACACGTTCTCTGAAGTGATGAATTACGCTTCACCATCTGGCAGTCCAACGGACAAATCTGGGTTTGGCGGATGCCAGGAGAACGCTACCCGCCCCAATGCATAGTGCCAACTGTAAAGTTTGGTGCAAGAGGAATAATGGTCTGGGGCTGTTTTTCATTGGTTCGAGCCACTAAGTTCCAGTGAAGAGAAATCTTAACGCTACAGCATACAGTGACATTCTAGATTCTCTGCTTCCAACTTTGTGGCAACAGTTTGGTGAAGGCCCTTTCCTGTTTCAGCATGACAATGCCTCCGTGCACAAAGGGAGTTCCATATGGAAATGGTTTGTCGAGATCGGTGTGGAAGAACTTGACTGGCCTGCACAGAGCCCTGACCTCAACCCCATCGAACACATTTGGGATGAATTGGAATGGTGACTGGAGCCAGACCTAATCGCCCAACATCAGTCCCGACCTCAATAATGCTCTTGTGGCTGAATGGAAGCAAGTCCCCTCAGCAATGTTCCAACATCTAGTGGAAAGCCTTCCCAGAAGACTGGAGGCTGTTATAGCAGCAGTGTTACAACATCTAGTGGAAAGTCTTCCCAGAAGAGTGGAGGCTGTTATAGCAGCAGTGTTACAACATGTAGTGGAAAGCCTTCCCAGAAGAGTGGAGGCTGTTATAGCAGCAATGTTCTAACATCTAGTGGAAAGCCTTCCCAGAAGAGTGGAGGCTGTTATAGCAGCAATGTTCTAACATCTAGTGGAAAGCCTTCCCAGAAGAGTAGAGGCTGTTATAGCAGCAATGTTCTAACATCTAGTGGAAAGCCTTCCCAGAAGAGTGGAGGCTGTTATAGCAGCAATGTTCTAACATCTAGTGGAAAGACTTCCCAGAAGAGTGGAGGCTGTTATAGCAGCAATGTTCTAACATCTAGTGGAAAGCCATCCCAGAAGACTGGAGGCTGTTATAGCAGCAATGTTCCACCATCTAGTGGAAAGCCTTCCCAGAAGAGTGGAGGCTGTTATAGCAGCAATGTTCTAACATCTAGTGGAAAGCCATCCCAGAAGACTGGAGGCTGTTATAGCAGCAATGTTCCACCATCTAGTGGAAAGCCTTCCCAGAAGAGTGGAGGCTGTTATAGCAGCAATGTTCTAACATCTAGTGGAAAGCCTTCCCAGAAGAGTAGAGGCTGTTATAGCAGCAATGTTCTAACATCTAGTGGAAAGCCTTCCCAGAAGAGTGGAGGCTGTTATAGCAGCAGTGTTACAACATGTAGTGGAAAGCCTTCCCAGAAGACTGGAGGCTGTTATAGCAGCAAAAGGGGGACCAGCTCCATATGAATGCCCATGATTTTGGAATGAGATGTTAGACGAGCAGGTGTCCACATACTTATGGCCATCTATTGTATGGGAAAGTGCCCTAAGGTCATTTCACAACTTTCCACATTAGAAATGAATGGCAGCCGTGTTTGGATAAAACATTTTTTCCATGAACAGTGTTTATACATACATTAATGCTTATGTATAATTAGTGGGGTTCTTTTTAATGACTCTATCTCAAGTGTTTAGCCACATGTAACATTCCTGCATTCCTTAATGTCTGGTCTGCTACCTGGAGACTGTGGTAGCAGTGCAGCTCTCCACCTGTCAGGTAAGGAACATGTCCCGGCCAAGCCCCGCCCACATCCTGCTGGGAGAACACAAACAGGTGCACGCCACAGCCCTGACTGACACACTCCTTAGCCAATGAGACAGCAGGGTCCGGAGGCTGAAACAGAGACTGGGATACAAAACAGAGAGAGAGAAGAAAGGGTTAAATTACTGAATGTGTGTGTGTGTGTGTGTGTGTGTGTGTGTGTGTGTGTGTGTGTGTGTGTGTGTGTGTGTGTGTGTGTGTGTGTGTGTGTGTGTGTGTGTGTGTGTGTGTGTGTGTTCACCTTTGGTTTGTTGGAGCTGAAGAAGCTCGAGGAGTTGTGTGTGTGTGTCCCCTCGGTGAAGGGAGCAGTTTGGAAGACCAGCAGCTTGCCAGGACAACCCAACTCCTGCAGGGTGAGAAGAGAAGCCCCGTGTTATATTTCTACTACTGAGTTTTCTCAGGACAATTCCATACTCTTCTTCAGAGTTGGTGTGTGTGTGTTCGATAGAGGTTCTGACCTGTAGAACGGCCAGTCCAGCCTTGACAGGCAGCTCCAGGAGAACTCCACTGGCCTCCTCACACTCTGCACTGAACAGAGGGATACGCTGCAGAACACTACACAACACAGAGAGGAAAGGTTGACTCAATTAAAGAAATCATTGTGTGCATTAAGGTAAGCCTTTCTAGTATTACAGCCAAGTTGATACTTTTCTGCAGGGTTAGAATTCTATATTGACACTTTGTCTCGACTGATGTCCACATCCGGAATGCTTATTGGCAATCGCTAATTTGTTCTGAGTGTGCTTGGCTAGTATACGCAGTAGGCAGGCACACATACTTGACTGCCCAAGCTATGTCTCCATGCTATACTGTACACTGTGAGAACAAAAGGGTTCCAAAAGGGTTCTTTGGGCTGTCCCCAGAGGAGAACCATTTTTGGTTCCAGGTAGAACGCTTTTTGGTTCCAGGTAAAAGCCTTTTGGGTTCCATGTAGAGCCAAGAAGGGTTTTTACCTGGAACCAAAAAAGGTTCTTCAAAGGGGGACAGCCGACAAACCATTTTAGGATCTAGATAGCACTTTTTTATTTTTAAGAGTGTCGAACCTACCTGTTGATACTGTCTATGCAGTCTTTGAGTGGAACCAGAAGCCCCTCCCTCACAGGAAGCTGCAGGTCCTCCGTCTCCGTGACGACCAGCATGTGTGGGCGGGACAGGGCAGGGCTGAGGTCATAGAGGTGGATCCGGCTGTCATAGGTCATCAACCCCACACGGACATCTGATTGGAACGCACCTTCCTCCCTTAAACAAACAAAGAGGGATCTCACTAAGTATGATGTCATATAAGTGTGTGTGTGTGTGTGTGTGCGTGTGTGTGTGTGTGTGTGTGTGTGTGTGTGTGTGTGTGTGTGTGTGTGTGTGTGTGTGTGTGTGTGTGTGTGTGTGTGTGTGTGTGTGTGTGTGTTTTACCTATTTAGCGATGTGAGTAGAGAACGTAGCTGCTGACTGATGAGCTCCAGGTGTCCTCCTCTCAGTGCTGCAGCAGACACATCCACAGCCAGGAGCAACACAGCAGCAGACACATCCTGTTGACTGTCCAGTATCTCATAGGAGCCCAGACTGAGCTCAGGTCTCTGCTCTCTGTCCACTCTGTTCCCCTCTACTCCCTGTGTTGGCTGGTAATGCTGCCATCCAACTGAGAGACAGAGGGAGAGGCAGAGGGAGAGACAGGGGAGGGGGAGAGAGAGAGACAGGGGATGGAGAGAGTAACGATTAGGAGGGAGAGACAGGGGAGGGGGAGAGAGAGAGACAGGGGATGGAGAGAGTAACGATTAGGAGGGAGAGACAGGGGGGAGGGGGAGGGGAGGGAGAGAGACGATTAGGAGAGAGAGACAGGGGAGGGAGAGAGAGAGACAGGGGAGGGAGAGAGTAACGATTAGGAGGGAGAGACAGGGGAGGGGGAGAGAGAGACAGGGGATGGAGAGAGTAACGATAAGGAGGGAGAGACAGGGGAGGGGGAGAGAGAGAGACAGGGGAGGGAGAGAGTAACGATTAGGAGGGAGAGACAGGGGAGGGGGAGAGAGAGAGACAGGGGAGGGAGAGAGTAGACGATTAGGAGGGAGAGACAGGGGGGGGAGGGGAGAGAGAGAGACAGGGGATGGAGAGAGTAACGATTAGGAGGGAGAGACAGGGGAGGGGATGGGGGAGAGAGAGAGACAGGGGAGGGAGAGAGTAACGATTAGGAGGGAGAGACAGGGGGAGGGGGGAGAGAGAGAGACAGGGGAGGGGAGAGAGTAACGATTAGGGGGAGAGACAGGGGAGGGGGAGAGAGAGAGACAGGGGAGGGAGAGAGTAACGATTAGGGGGGAGAGACAGGGGAGGGTGAGAGAGAGAGACAGGGGAGGGAGAGAGTAACGATTAGGAGGGAGAGACAGGGGAGGGGGAGAGAGAGAGACAGGGGAGGGAGAGAGTAACGATTAGGAGGGAGAGACAGAGTAAAGACGGACAGAAACAGAGGGAACATGAGTTATTTAAAGCAGAATAAGAGAAAGGGCAGGGAGAGAGAAAGAGATGGAGACAGCAAGTGTTCCAGGCTGAGAAGAGAACAGAAGACATTGAGCAGGATAAATATATCTTACCTTCACGGAGTTTCCCACAGAATGGGCAGTAGAATCTCTGTCCACAGTCCTGCCATCCCATAGCTGAACACATGTAAGCCCCACACTCCCCACAGCCCTTTACAGTGTCTGCCTCCATACACACAGACAGGGGGCGCTGGAGAGCACAAAACAACCAGGGTAAGGAACAGGATTCACAAGCTCGACAGATTCTAGTGGTTCTCGATTCTAAATATAGTGATGGCTTAACTCCTATTTTGTTATCAATAGTTCCCACCAGCCCTTTCTTGTATTTAATGTATTTGTATTTTTCGTGAGACTAGCCTGGTGCCACTCTCTGATTCAGAGGGGTTGGGTTAACACTAGAACCGCCACGTTTCATTTCCTAAAAAAAAAAATATATATATATATATATATATATATATACACAGTGCCTTGCGAAAGTATTCGGCCCCCTTGAACTTTGCGACCTTTTGCCACATTTCAGGCTTCAAACATAAAGATATAAAACTGTATTTTTTTGTGAAGAATCAACAACAAGTGGGACACAATCATGAAGTGGAACAACATTTATTGGATATTTCAAACTTTTTTAACAATTTTTTTTTTTTTTAACAAATCAAAAACTGAAAAATTGGGCGTGCAAAATTATTCAGCCCCCTTAAGTTAATACTTTGTAGCGCCACCTTTTGCTGCGATTACAGCTGTAAGTCGCTTGGGGTATGTCTCTATCAGTTTGGCACATTGAGAGACTGTGGTGTTGATGTATCCTCAATGAAATGATTTACAGACCAAATTCCTTCTATACTAAAACAGCTTTAACATCATGAGCTCTGGCATCTTCCCCAATATTTGGAACCAAGGACTTCACCCCAATCCACAAAAATGGAGACAAATTTGACCCTAATCTATGTTCTTATCGTGGAATATCAGGACCAAAAACTTGGGAAAACCTCATCATTATCATTAACAGCAGATACACACCTCAATGAAAACAAGATCACAAAGACAAGTGATTGGCACACAGCCATTGTAGCCAACAGACCATGTATTCACCCTCAATCACCCTAATTGACATGACCAAACATGTTTACAAAACAAAGCAAAGTCTTCTCATGCTTTGTTGGCCCAAAAACTGAGCCCAATTTGGCATGAGGTCAGATATACAAACTGATGGAAACAGTATTATCCAAAAATAGACATTCTAAAATATCTACACAAAAACATGAAATCAAAAAATAAAACATTTTACCTAAATAATTCTGATTCTGACAGGGATGCAGCAGCCCCACCAAGACAATGTTCAAGGAACTGGTACCCAGCCAGGCACCAAGACAATGTTCTGCAGCATGTTGGCCCAGCCAGGCACTGAAGTCAAATGTCTGCTGTTTGCTGATGATCTGTGCTTCTGTCACCAGCCAGGCACCAAGCACAATGTTCTAGATGTTGGATTCCCAGCCAGGCCCAAGACAATAAATCTCAGTAAGACCAAAATAATGGATGTTGGTCCAGTCACCAGGACCACAAATACAAATTCCATCTCGACACTGTTGCCCTAGAGCAACACAAAAAACTATACATACCTTGGCCTAAACATCAGCGACCAGGTAACTTCCACAGCTGTGTGGATCTGAGAGACAAGGCAAGAAGGGCAATGTGCCATCAAAAGGATAAATTTCAGCCAGGCACCAAGACAATTTGCTGCTAAGGATACTTGGAATCAGTCATAGAGCCCAAGACAATGGTTGTAGGATGTTGGTACCCAGCCAGGCACCAAGACAAAATGGGACAAATGTTGGACTCCAGCCAGAATTCTGCAAAACAATGTGCTGTAGGTGTGGTACCCAGCCAGGCACCAAATAATGCATGCAGAGCAGAATTAGGCCGATACCCACTAATTATCAAGACAATGAGCTGTTAAATTCTATAACCAGCCAGGCACCAAAACAACAAAGCCATCACCTAGGAGATGAACCTGGAGCCAGGCACCAAGACAATGTCCTGGGGCTCTGGTACCACAGCCAGAGCACCAAGACAATGTGCAGCACGTTGGTACCCAGCCAGGAAAACAAAAGACAATTACTTGACATATTGGTAAAGAAGGCACAAAAAAACAATGCAAACTGAATGCTATTTGGTACCCAGCCAGGCACCAATACCTGACCAATGTGACTGACCCAAAATTAAGGAAGCTTTGACTATGTACAGACCAGCGAGCATAGCCTTGCTATTGAGAAAGGCCCCAGGCCATGGCACTCAAGAGAAGACAGGATGTTGGTACCCAGCCAGGCACCACAAGTCAATGTGCTGTAGGAAACTGGTACCCAGCCAGGCACCAAGTCAATGACCATATTAGAGAGACATATTTTGATTACACAGCCAAAGGCACCAAAACAATGTTTTGAAAAACTCCCATATCTACTGGGTGAAACCCAGCCAGGCACCAAGACAATGATTTGTAGGACCTGTTGTACCCAGCCAGGCACCAAGACAACACCATTAACACCATACAAACCATATCTATGCTTATTTATTTTATCTTGTGTCCTTTACCATTTGTACATTGTAAAAACACCAAGACAATGTATTGTAGGACATTGGTACCCAGCCAGGCACCAAGACAATGTCTGTAGGATGTTGGTACCCAGCCAGGCACCAAGACAATTTGCTGTTGGCAATGTTAACACATGGTACCCAGCCAGGCACCAAGACAATGTGCTGTAGGATGTTTACCCAGCCAGGCACCAAAACAATGTGCTGTGAGGTTGGATACCCAGCCAGGCACCAAGTTCAATGCAGTTGCACATGGCTATAAATTAGCCAGCTTTGCACCAAGACAATGTGCTTAGGATGTTGGACCAAAAACAAAACCCATCCAGGCACCAAATACAACCTCCTGACAAGATGTTGAGACACAGTGACTGGCACCAAGACATTGTGGAGCCAAGGATAATTGGTACCCAGCCTCAATCACCCCTTCACATGATTTAAAAGCTATGTTTACATATGAAGACAAGCTTGACCTCCCCCTTTCTGTGGCCCAAGTAACTGAGCCAGGACAAGAACAGATAACTGCAACCGGCCAACAGTATGATCCAAAGCCAGACACTAATGACATATCTCACATAAGCATGAAATCAAATAAATAAAACAATTTATAAATGTTGCTAAATAGGATTCTGATTCTGGTACCCAGCCAGGCACCAAGACAATGTGCTGTAGGACCCTGGTACCCAGCCAGGCACCAAGACAATGTGCTGTAGGATGTTGGTACCCAGCCAGGCACCAAGACAATGTGCTGTAGGACCCTGGTACCCAGCCAGGCACCAAGACAATGTGCTGTAGGACCCTGGTACCCAGCCAGGCACCAAGACAATGTGCTGTAGGACCCTGGTACCCAGCCAGGCACCAAGACAATGTGCTGTAGGATGTTGGTACCCAGCCAGGCACCAAGACAATGTGCTGTAGGACCCTGGTACCCAGCCAGGCACCAAGACAATGTGCTGTAGGATGTTGGTACCCAGCCAGGCACCAAGACAATGTGCTGTAGGATGTTGGTACCCAGCCAGGCACCAAGACAATGTGCTGTAGGATGTTGGTACCCAGCCAGGCACCAAGACAATGTGCTGTAGGATGTTGGTACCCAGCCAGGCACCAAGACAATGTGCTGTAGGACCCTGGTACCCAGCCAGGCACCAAGACAATGTGCTGTAGGATGTTGGTACCCAGCCAGGCACCAAGTCAATGTGCTGTAGGATGTTGGTACCCAGCCAGGCACCAAGACAATGTGCTGTAGGACCCTGGTACCCAGCCAGGCACCAAGACAATGTGTTGTAGGACCCTGGTACCCAGCCAGGCACCAAGACAATGTGCTGCAGGACCCTGGTACCCAGCCAGGCACCAAGACAATGTGCTGCAGGACCCTGGTACCCAGCCAGGCACCAAGACAATGTGCTGTAGGACGTTGGTACCCAGCCAGGACACCTGGTACCCAAGACAATGTGCTGTAGGACCCTGGTACCCAGCCAGGCACCAAGACAATGTGTTGTAGGACCCTGGTACCCAGCCAGGCACCAAGACAATGTGCTGCAGGACCCTGGTACCCAGCCAGGCATCAAGACAATGTGCTGTAGGACCCTGGTACCCAGCCAGGCATCAAGACAATGTGCTGTAGGACCCTGGTACCCAGCCAGGCACCAAGACAATGTGCTGTAGGACCCTGGTACCCAGCCAGGCACCAAGACAATGTGCTGTAGGATGTTGGTACCCAGCCAGGCACCAAGACAATGTGCTGTAGGATGTTGGTACCCAGCCAGGCACCAAGTCAATGTGCTGTAGGATGTTGGTACCCAGCCAGGCACCAAGACAATGTTCTGTAGGATGTTGGTACCCAGCCAGGCACCAAGACAATGTGCTGTAGGACGTTGGTACCCAGCCAGGCACCAAGTCAATGTGCTGTAGGACGTTGGTACCCAGCCAGGCACCAAGACAATGTGCTGTAGGACATTGGTACCCAGCCAGGCACCAAGACAATGTTCTGTAGGATGTTGGTACCCAGCCAGGCACCAAGTCAATGTGCTGTAGGATGTTGGTACCCAGCCAGGCACCAAGACAATGTGCTGTAGGACCCTGGTACCCAGCCAGGCATCAAGACAATGTGCTGTAGGACCCTGGTACCCAGCCAGGCACCAAGACAATGTGCTGCAGAACCCTGGTACCCAGCCAGGCACCAAGACAATGTGCTGTAGGATGTTGGTACCCAGCCAGGCACCAAGACAATGTGCTGTAGGATGTTGGTACCCAGCCAGGCACCAAGTCAATGTGCTGTAGGATGTTGGTACCCAGCCAGGCACCAAGACAATGTTCTGTAGGATGTTGGTACCCAGCCAGGCACCAAGACAATGTGCTGTAGGACGTTGGTACCCAGCCAGGCACCAAGACAATGTGCTGTAGGACGTTGGTACCCAGCCAGGCACCAAGACAATGTGCTGTAGGACGTTGGTACCCAGCCAGGCACCAAGACAATGTTCTGTAGGATGTTGGTACCCAGCCAGGCACCAAGTCAATGTGCTGTAGGATGTTGGTACCCATCCAGGCACCAAGACAATGTTCTGTAGGATGTTGGTACCCAGCCAGGCACCAAGACAATGTTCTGTAGGATGTTGGTACCCAGCCAGGCACCAAGTCAATGTGCTGTAGGACCCTGGTACCCAGCCAGGCACCAAGACAATGTGCTGTAGGACCCTGGTACCCAGCCAGGCACCAAGACAATGTGCTGTAGGATGTTGGTACCCAGCCAGGCACCAAGACAATGTGTTGTAGGACCCTGGTACCCAGCCAGGCACCAATATAATGTGCTGTAGGATGTTGGTACCCAGCCAGGCACCAAGACAATGTGCTGTAGGATGTTGGTACCCAGCCAGGCACCAAGACAATGTGCTGTAGGATGTTGGTAACCAGCCAGGCACCAAGACAATGTGTTGTAGGACCCTGGTACGCAGCCAGGCACCAAGACAATGTGCTGTAGGATGTTGGTACCCAGCCAAGCACCAAGACAATGTGTTGTAGGACCCTGGTACCCAGCCAGGCACCAAGACAATGTGTTGTAGGACCCTGGTACCCAGCCAGGCACCAAGACAATGTGCTGTAGGATGTTGGTACCCAGCCAGGCACCAAGACAATGTGTTGTAGGACCCTGGTACCCAGGCAGGCACCAAGACACTGTGTTGTAGGACCCTGGTACCCAGCCAGGCACCAAGACAATGTGCTGTAGGATGTTGGTACCCAGCCAGGCACCAAGACAATGTGCTGTAGGATGTTGGTACCCAGCCAGGCACCAAGACAATGTGCTGTAGGGTGTTGGTACCCAGCCAGACACCAAGACAATGTGCTGTAGGACATTGGTACCCAGCCAGGCACCAAGACAATGTGCTGTAGGATGTTGGTACCCAGCCAGGCACCAAGACAATGTGTTGTAGGATGTTGGTACCCAGCCAGGCACCAAGACAATGTGCTGTAGGATGTTGGTACCCAGCCAGGCACCAAGACAATGTGCTGTAGGATGTTGGTACCCAGCCAGGCACCAAGACAATGTGCTGTAGGATGTTGGTACCCAGCCAGGCACCAAGACAATGTGCTGTAGGATGTTGGTACCCAGCCAGGCACCAAGACAATGTGCTGTAGGATGTTGGTACCCAGCCAGGCACCAAGACAATGTGCTGTAGGACCCTGGTACCCAGCCAGGCACCAAGACAATGTGCTGTAGGACCCTGGTACCCAGCCAGGCACCAAGACAATGTGCTGTAGGACCCTGGTACCCAGCCAGGCACCAAGACAATGTGCTGTAGGATGTTGGTACCCAGCCAGGCACCAAGACAATGTGTTGTAGGACCCTGGTACCCAGCCAGGCACCAATATAATGTGCTGTAGGATGTTGGTACCCAGCCAGGCACCAAGACAATGTGCTGTAGGATGTTGGTACCCAGCCAGGCACCAAGACAATGTGCTGTAGGACCCTGGTACCCAGCCAGGCACCAAGACAATGTGCTGTAGGACCCTGGTACCCAGCCAGGCACCAAGACAATGTGCTGTAGGATGTTGGTACCCAGCCAGGCACCAAGACAATGTGCTGTAGGATGTTGGTACCCAGCCAGGCACCAAGACAATGTGCTGTAGGATGTTGGTACCCAGCCAGGCACCAAGACAATGTGCTGTAGGATGTTGGTACCCAGCCAGGCACCAAGACAATGTGCTGTAGGATGTTGGTACCCAGCCAGGCACCAAGACAATGTGTTCTGTAGGATGTTGGTACCCAGCCAGGCACCAAGACAATGTTCTGTAGGATGTTGGTACCCAGCCAGGCACCAAGACAATGTTCTGTAGGATGTTGGTACCCAGCCAGGCACCAAGACAATGTTCTGTAGGATGTTGGTACCCAGCCAGGCACCAAGACAATGTGCTGTAGGATGTTGGTACCCAGCCAGGCACCAAGACAATGTCTGTAGGATGTTGGTACCCAGCCAGGCACCAAGACAATGTGCTGTAGGATGTTGGTACCCAGCCAGGCACCAAGACAATGTGCTGTAGGATGTTGGTACCCAGCCAGGCACCAAGACAATGTGCTGTAGGATGTTGGTACCCAGCCAGGCACCAAGACAATGTGCTGTAGGATGTTGGTACCCAGCCAGGCACCAAGACAATGTGCTGTAGGATGTTGGTACCCAGCCAGGCACCAAGACAATGTGCTGTAGGATGTTGGTACCCAGCCAGGCACCAAGACAATGTTCTGTAGGATGTTGGTACCCAGCCAGGCACCAAGTCAATGTGCTGTAGGATGTTGGTACCCAGCCAGGCACCAAGACAATGTGCTGTAGGACTGTAGGATGTTGGTACCCAGCCAGGCACCAAGACAATGTGCTGTAGGACGTTGGTACCCAGCCAGGCACCAAGACAATGTTCTGTAGGATGTTGGTACCCAGCCAGGCACCAAGTCAATGTGCTGTAGGATGTTGGTACCCAGCCAGGCACCAAGACAATGTGCTGTAGGATGTTGGTACCCAGCCAGGCACCAAGTCAATGTGCTGTAGGATGTTGGTACCCAGCCAGGCACCAAGTCAATGTGCTGTAGCATGTTGGTACCCAGCCAGGCACCAAGTCAATGTGCTGTAGGATGTTGGTACCCAGCCAGGCACCAAGACAATGTGTTGTAGGACCCTGGTACCCAGCCAGGCACCAAGACAATGTGCTGTAGGATGTTGGTACCCAGCCAGGCACCAAGACAATGTGTTGTAGGACCCTGGTACCCAGCCAGGCACCAAGACAATGTGCTGTAGGATGTTGGTACCCAGCCAGGCACCAAGGCAATGTGTTGTAGGACCCTGGTACCCAGCCAGGCACCAAGACAATGTGCTGTAGGATGTTGGTACCCAGCCAGGCACCAAGACAATGTGCTGTAGGATGTTGGTACCCAGCCAGGCACCAAGACAATGTGCTGTAGGATGTTGGTACCCAGCCAGGCACCAAGACAATGTGCTGTAGGACTGTAGGATGTTGGTACCCAGCCAGGCACCAAGACAATGTGCTGTAGGATGTTGGTACCCAGCCAGGCACCAAGACAATGTGCTGTAGGACGTTGGTACCCAGCCAGGCACCAATACAATTTGCTGTAGGATGTTGGTACCCAGCCAGGCACCAAGACAATGTGCTGTAGGATGTTGGTACCCAGCCAGACACCAAGACAATGTGCTGTAGGACGTTGGTACCCAGCCAGGCACCAAGACAATGTGCTGTAGGATGTTGGTACCCAGCCAGGCACCAAGACAATGTGCTGTAGGATGTTGGTACCCAGCCAGGCACCAAGACAATGTGCTGTAGGACCCTGGTACCCAGCCAGGCACCAAGACAATGTGCTGTAGGACCCTGGTACCCAGCCAGGCACCAAGACAATGTGCTGTAGGACCCTGGTACCCAGCCAGGCACCAAGACAATGTGCTGTAGGATGTTGGTACCCAGCCAGGCACCAAGACAATGTGTTGTAGGACCCTGGTACCCAGCCAGGCACCAATATAATGTGCTGTAGGATGTTGGTACCCAGCCAGGCACCAAGACAATGTGCTGTAGGATGTTGGTACCCAGCCAGGCACCAAGACAATGTGCTGTAGGATGTTGGTACCCAGCCAGGCACCAAGACAATGTGCTGTAGGATGTTGGTACCCAGCCAGGCACCAAGACAATGTGTTGTAGGACCTTGGTACCCAGCCAGGCACCAAGACAATGTGCTGTAGGACGTTGGTACCCAGCCAGGCACCAAGACAATGTGCTGTAGGATGTTGGTACCCAGCCAGGCACCAAGACAATGATCTGTAGGACGTTGGTACCCAGCCAGGCACCAAGACAATGTGCTGTAGGATGTTGGTACCCAGCCAGGCACCAAGACAATGTGCTGTAGGACGTTGGTACCCAGCCAGGCACCAAGACAATGTGCTGTAGGACGTTGGTACCCAGCCAGGCACCAAGACAATGTGCTGTAGGACGTTGGTACCCAGCCAGGCACCAAGACAATGTGTTGTAGGACCCTGGTACCCAGCCAGGCACCAAGACAATGTGCTGTAGGACGTTAGTACCCAGCCAGGCACCAAGACAATGTGTTGTAGGACCCTGGTACCCAGCCAGGCACCAAGACAATGTGTTGTAGGACCCTGGTACCCAGCCAGGCACCAAGACAATGTGCTGTAGGACCCTGGTACCCAGCCAGGCACCAAGACAATGTGTTGTAGGACCCTGGTACCCAGCCAGGCACCAAGACAATGTGCTGTAGGACGTTGGTACCCAGCCTAATTAATGATAAGGAGGGCGAAGAGGTTGATTTCATTTAAATTAAGCCCAACTAATGATAAGGAGGGTGATTTCATTTAGAAATACAATACTGTAGAATGATACTGTAATGATGAGTTTGTGTTATGCCTGTTTATCAGCAGCAAATCATTTGACAGCACGACTTGGGGGTTGATACCTTTCTCTTTACGCTTTACTTTGTAAAAGGAAGCTGCTATGGGAGCGTTTTATTTACTATAACTATATTACTGATCACATGTGCTGTAAGGGAAATGAAAACATGCTATGCGTTAGAGTAGGCCTTTAGAATAATGACAAACACATCCTTGACTCTAACAAACTTGATGAGTGAGAAACAAACGATGCCAGTCCGCCTGCACAGCCGGACCATCGAAACTACACCTAACAAATCGGACTTCACAGATTATAAGAGGTAGACAAGATTAAATTGACAATAATCTGATGAGTGACAATATTACGCCGAACAGTTGTCAAATTGTACATGAAGAGATGGGCGCATCTTGTAATTTACAGACCCAGGGAAAAGATCATCACTTCATCAAATCCTCCTTCAGAGTCAGACGCAGGGTAAACATTGGGATTTCTATATGGTATCTGAAAGAGCAGATTCCGCAGTTCCTAAGACACTTCCCTTTGTCAAATAACTCCCATAATTCAAGAGGTGCAGCTCTATTTCCAAATGTCACTTTTTCAAGAATATCCATGCTGTCCATACATTCAGCACATGACCAGTCCACTGTCCCTACGTTCAGCACATGACCAGTCCACTGTCCCTACGTTCAGCACATGACCAGTCCACTGTCCCTACATTCAGCACATGACCAGTCCACTGTGCATACGTTCAGCACATGACCAGTCCACTGTCCATACATTCAGCACATGACCAGTCCACTGTCCATACATTCAGCACATGACCAGTCCACTGTCCATACGTTCATCACATGACCAGTCCACTGTCCATACGTTCAGCACATGACCAGTCCACTGTCCCTACGTTCAGCACATGACCACTCCACTGTCCATACATTCAGCACATGACCACTCCACTGTCCCTACGTTCAGCACATGACCAGTCCACTGTCCCTACGTTCAGCACATGACCAGTCCACTGTCCCTACATTCAGCACATGACCAGTCCACTGTCCCTACGTTCAGCACATGACCACTCCACTGTCCATATGTTCAGCACATGACCACTCCACTGTCCCTACGTTCAGCACATGACCAATCCACTGTCCATACATTCAGCACATGACCACTCCACTGTCCATACATTCAGCACATGACCACTCCACTGTCCATATGTTCAGCACATGACCAGTCCACTGTCCATACGTTCAGCACATGACCAGTCCACTGTCCCTACGTTCAGCACATGACCAGTCCACTGTCCATACATTCAGCACATGACCAGTCCACTGTCCCTACATTCAGCACATGACCAGTCCACTGTCCCTACGTTCAGCACATGACCAGTCCACTGTCCCTACATTCAGCACATGACCAGTCCACTGTCCCTACGTTCAGCACATGACCAGTCCACTGTCCCTACATTCAGCACATGACCACTCACGCAGCAGCATTGGACTCTGGCTACAAAACAAAAACTAGTAAAATAACAAACTTAAAATATGCTGTTTATTTACGCAATTCATCCTTTACAATTGTTGATGCACTGGTGCTTTTCTATAGGAACCCAATCAATCATTTGACCTGTGATCTGTCTGGTTATATATACTATTATCATTGTGTGTTTTCGTTTCTACTTTGTCAAAAGAAGCTGGAACTGTATGAATTACTCATATTTGACCTTTATTTAACCAGGCAAGTCAGTTAAGAACAAATTCTTATTTTCAATGATGGCCTAGGAACAGTGGGTTAACTGCCTTGTTCAGGGGCAGAATGACAGATTTGTACCTTGTCAACTTGGGGATTTGAGATTGCAGCCTTGTGGTTGCGAGCCCAACGCTCTAACCACTAGGCTACCATGCCGCCCCGCTAAAACTCTTATTACTAACCAAATCTACAAATGAAGTTGATCGAATGGATTACACTGTCATGTTTTTATCAGAAGGGAAACTAAAATAGGCTATAGGCCTACATTTTTGTTGTAGGACTTTGCAGAATTATACAAAACATATCCTTGACTCTATCTGAACAAATAACTATTGTTGTTGTCTATTGATATAGGTGCATTTACACTAATATTTCTTCATGCAATGAATTATTTACAATAGTTTATGCACTATTTATCAAGTGTTGGTGCTTCTGTTTGCTGCATGTTGCAGGTTGATATGCATCTGATGTGTATGCTAAAGGAGACGCCCGACAACGAGCTCTAGCGGGTACTGATAGGCTGAAACGCCTGGCGAGGTGGCAAGGTATCCCTCTTTCCCTTCCAGATCTGTTTGTGTTGCACAGCCAACTTCAATGGCCACTATTATGGCATAACAACAACCATATGGTCGTTATAGACAATAGTAGTTGGCTATACAGCACAATTAGATCTGGGACCAGGCTGTAAGAGGCTATAACTGTGATAATACAGGTTAGTACCTCTCCTGTGTGTAGCTTAGCCAGAGGGCTGACTAGGGCCCCCAGGGGTAGGTGGCTCTGGAGGGCCGTCTGGCCATCACACGGAACGCAGTAGGAGGTAGAAAGGATGAACCGAGGACTGCAGTTACCTAGTGACACAGAGAGAGACAACCACAGAGCTGGTCTGCTGTCAAAGCGTACACGCTCACACAGGGGCTGGGCGATAGGCTACATTGATATAATTATAACTATAGCTACAATAAAATGTTCTATTTTTTTGTCTTATTTATAAAATATATGATTATTTATGTCAATATTATACAGAATTGCTGTATTGCCTGAGGCCTACCTTTGTCCTCCATGACACAGTCTGTGGTAGCCAGCGGAGGTAGAGAGGAGATGGGTTCAGACACAAACACCTTCCCCTCCCACGCTGTCCTGTCCTCCTCCATCATACGCACCTGTGAGAGAAAGAGAGAGAAGAGAAAGAGATGGAGAAAGAGGAGAGAGAGAGGGGAAAGAGAGAGAAAAGAGAGAGGAGAGAGAGAGGGGAAAGAGCGAGAAAAGAGAGAGAGGAGAGAGAGAGAAAAGAGAGAGGAGAGAGAGAGAGAGATGGGTCATTAGCAACTAGTCCATTTCCTCAGTGAAAACAATGCACTGAGCAAATGTCAAATTGGCTTTTTACCAAATTACCGTAAGACAAGACCACGTATTCACACTAAACACCCTAATTCACAAACAAACCAGAAAAAAGGCAAAGTCTTCTCATGCTTTGTTGATTTCAAAAAAGCTTTCGACTCAATTTGGCATGAGGGTCTGAGGGTCGACTCAGAGGGTCCTGAGGGTCGACTCAGAGGGTCTGCTACACAAATGAATGGAAAGTGGTGTTGGAGGAAAAACATACGACATTATAAAATACAGTGCCTTGCGAAAGTATTCGCCCCCCTTGAACTTTGCAACCTTTTGCCACATTTCAGGCTTCAAACATAAAGATATAAAACTGTATTTTTTTGTGAAGAATCAACAACAAGTGGGACACAATCATGAAGTGGAACGACATTTATTGGATATTTCAAACTTTTTTAACAAATCAAAAACGTGCAAAATTATTCAGCCCCTTTACTTTCAGTGCAGCAAACTCTCTCCAGAAGTTCAGTGAGGATCTCTGAATGATCCAATGTTGACCTAAATGACTAATGATGATAAATACAATCCACCTGTGTGTAATCAAGTCTCCGTATAAATGCACCTGCACTGTGATAGTCTCAGAGGTCCGTTAAAAGCGCAGAGAGCATCATGAAGAACAAGGAACACATCAGGCAGGTCCGAGATACTGTTGTGAAGAAGTTTAAAGCCGGATTTGGATACAAAAAGATTTCCCAAGCTTTAAACATCCCAAGGAGCACTGTGCAAGCGATAATATTGAAATGGAAGGAGTATCAGACCACTGAAAATCTACCAAGACCTGGCCGTCCCTCTAAACTTTCAGCTCATACAAGGAGAAGACTGATCAGAGATGCAGCCAAGAGGCCCATGATCACTCTGGATGAACTGCAGAGATCTACAGCTGAGGTGGGAGACTCTGTCCATAGGACAACAATCAGTCGTATATTGCACAAATCTGGCCTTTATGGAAGAGTGGCAAGAAGAAAGCCATTTCTTAAAGATATCCATAAAAAGTGTTGTTTAAAGTTTGCCACAAGCCACCTGGGAGACACACCAAACATGTGGAAGAAGGTGCTCTGGTCAGATGAAACCAAAATTGAACTTTTTGGCAACAATGCAAAACGTTATGTTTGGCGTAAAAGCAACACAGCTCATCACCCTGAACACACCATCCCCACTGTCAAACATGGTGGTGGCAGCATCATGGTTTGGGCCTGCTTTTCTTCAGCAGGGACAGGGAAGATGGTTAAAATTGATGGGAAGATGGATGGAGCCAAATACAGGACCATTCTGGTAGAAAACCTGATGGAGTCTGCAAAAGACCTGAGACTGGGACGGAGATTTGTCTTCCAACAAGACAATGATGCAAAACATAAAGCAAAATCTACAATGGAATGATTCAAAAATAAACATATCCAGGTGTTAGAATGGCAAAGTCAAAGTCCAGAACTGAATCCAATCAAAAATCTGTGGAAAGAACTGAAAACTGCTGTTCACAAATGCTCCCCATCCAACCTCACTGAGCTCGAGCTGTTTTGCAAGGAGGAATGGGAACATTTCAGTCTCTCGATGTGCAAAACTGATAGAGACAAACCCAAGCAACTTACAGCTGTAATCACAGCAAAAGGTGGTGCTACAAAGTATTAACTTAAGGGGGCTGAATAATTTTGCACGTCCAATTTTTCAATTTTTTCTTTGTTAAAAAAGTTTGAAATATCCAATAAATGTCGTTCTACTTCATGATTGTGTCCCACTTGTTGTTGATTCTTCACAAAAAAATACAGTTTTATATCTTTATGTTTGAAGCCTGAAATGTGGCAAAAGGTCGCAAAGTTCAAGGGGGCCGAATACTTTCGCAAGGCACTGTACATGTACTCAAAAAAAGTGTGAGGTTAAAATTGGCAACAAAAAAACACATTACTTTCCACAGGGCCGTGGGGTGAGACAGGGATGCAGCTTTAGCCCCACCCTCTTCAACACATATTTTATTTTACCTTTATTTAACTAGGCAAGTTAAGAACACATTTTTATTTACAATGACAGCCTAGGAACAGTGGTTAACTGCCTTGTTCAGGGGCAGAACGACAGATATTTTTTTACCTTGTCAGCTCGGGGATTCGATCTTACAACCTTTCGGTTACTAGTACAACACTAACCCCTACGCTACCTGCTGTCCCGTTGATATATACACTGTATCAACAAATTGATGAGGGCACTAGAACAGTCTGCAGCACCTGGCCTCACCCTACTAGAATCTGAAGTCAAATGTCTACTGTTTGCTGATGATCTGGTGCTTCTGTCCCCAACCAAGGAGGGCCTACAGCAGCACCTAGATCTTCTGCACAGATTCTGTCAGACCTGGGCCCTGACAGTAAATCTCAGTAAGACCAAAATAATGGTGTTCCAAAAAAGGTCCAGTCGCCAGGACCACAAATACAAATTCCATCTAGACACCGTTGCCCTAGAGCACACAAAAAAACTATACATACCTTGGCCTAAACATCAGCGCCACAGGTAACTTCCACAAAGCTGTGAACGATCTGAGAGACAAGGCAAGAAGGGCATTCTATGCTATCAAAAGGAACATAAAATTTGACAGACCAATTAGGATCTGGCAAAAAATACTTGAATCAGTCATAGAGCCCATTCGCCTTTTATGGTTGTGAGGTCTGGGGTCCGCTCACCAACCAAAAATGCAGAATTCTGCTAAAATATCCTCTGTGTACAACGTAAAACACCAAATAATGAATGCAGAGCAGAATTAGGATGATACCTGCGAATGATCAAAATCCAGAAAAGTGCTGTTAAATTCTACAACCACCTAAAAGAAAGTGATTCCCAAGCCTCCAATAACAAAGTCATCACCTACAGAGAAATGAAACTGGAAAAGAGTCCACTAAGCAAGCTGGTCCTGGGACTCTGTTCATAAACCCAAACAGACCCCACAGAGCACCAGGACAGCAACACAATTAGACCCAACCAAATCATGAGAAAACAAAAAGATAATTACTTGACACATTGGAAAGAATTAACAAAAAAACAGAGCAAACTAGAATACTATTTGGCCCTAAACAGAGAGTACACAGCGGCAGAAAACCTGACCACTGTGACTGACCCAAACTTAAGGACAGCTTTGACTATGTACAGACTCAGTGAGTATAGCCTTGCTATTGAGAAAGCCCTCCATAGGCAGACATGGCTCTCAAGAGAAGACAGGCTATGTGCACACTGACCACAAAATGAGGTGGAAACTGAGCTGTACTTCCTAACCTCCTGTCCAATATATGACCATATTAGATACATGTATTTCCCTTAGACTACACAGACCCACGAAGAATTTGAAAACAAACCCAATTTTGATAAACTCCCATATCTACTGGGTGAATTTCCACAGTGTGCATCACAGCAGCAATATTTGTGACCTGTTGCCACAAGAAAAGGGAAACCAGTGAAGAACAAACACTGTTGTAAATACAACCTACATTTATGTTTATTTATTTTCCCTTTTGTGCTTTAACTATTTGCACATCGTTACAACACTGTATATAGACATAATATGACATTTGAAACGTCTTTATTCTTTTGGAACTTGTAATGTAATGTTTACTGTTCATTTGTATTGTTTATTGTCTACTTCACTTGCTTATGTTTCCCCTGTCAGTAAAGACCTTAAACTGGAATTGAATTGAGCGAGGAGAGAGAGAGGATAGAAAGTGAAAGGAGGGAGAGAGAGAGGGAGAGAATGAAAGACAAGAGAGAGGGATGAGAGAGAGGAGAAAGAGAGAGAGAGAGAGAGAGAGAGAGAGGGGGGATAGAAAGTGAGAGTAGAGAGAGAGAGGATAGAAAGTGTGAGAGAGAGAGAGAGGATAGAAAGTGAGAGAAGAGAAAGAAAGAGAGATAAGATAAATATGGAGAGAAGGAGAGACAAGAGAGAGGGATGAGAGAGAGGAGAAAGAGAAAGAGAGAGAGAGAGAGAGAGAAAGAGAGACAGGAAAGAGGGATGAGAGAGAGGAGAAAGAGAGAGGGAGAGAAGAGAAAGAGAGAGAGAGGGAGAGAGAGAGAGAGAGAGAGAGAGAGGAGAAAGAGAGAGTAGGGAAGAGAGAGAGAGAGAGAGAGAGAGAGAGGATAGAAAGTGAGAGGAGAGAGAGGAGAATGAGAGGAGAGAGTAGGGAAGAGAAAGAGAGAGGATAGAAAGTGAGAGGAGAGAGAGGAGAATGAGAGAAGAGAGTAGGGAAGAGGGAGAGAGAGAGAGGATAGAAAGTGAGAGGAGAGAAGGAGAAAGACAGAGATAATACAAATATGGAGAGGAGTGACAAGAGAGAGGGATGAGAGAGAGGAGAAAGAGAGAAGAGAAAGAGAGAGCGAGAGAGAAAGAGAGAGAGAGAAAGAGAAAGCGAGAAAGAGAGAGAAAGAGAGAGAAAGCGAGAGAGAAAGAAAGAGAGAGAGAGAGAGAGAGAAAGAGATAGGGAAGAGGAAGAGAGAGAAGCAGTTGTGAGAGAGGAGAAAGAGAGAGAGAAAGAGAGAGAGGAGAGAGAGAGAGAGAGAGGAGAGGAGAGGAGCGAGAGAGAGTGAGAGAAAAGAAAGAGAGAAGAGAAAGAGAGAGGAGAGAAAGAGAGAGAAAGAGAGAAAAGAGAGAAGAGAACGAGAGAGAAGAGAGGAGAGAAAGAGAGAGGGGAGAGAGAAGCAGTTGTGCAGTGTCTTCAGTGGGAGAAACATAGCGAGAAAGGAGGATGACGTCTAGAGGACGAGGAGCGACACTTACAGCGCTGGGTAGAAGCTGAGGGTGTAGGCCATAGCGTGACTCCGAGATAGGTGAGCTGGGGCCGGACATCCCACTGTCCCCCAGAGACGGACAGGACTGGACATGGACACACAGAAAGAGAGAGACACCAGGACAGATTAGTCACTTCTAGTATGCAGAGACACACTAGTATAACAACGTTATAATTAAGCAATAAGGCCCGAGGGGGTGTGGTATATGGCCTATATAGCCGTGGTATATTGGCCATAGGTGCCTTATTGCTATTATAAACTGGTTGCCAATGTAATTAGAATAGTACAAATAAATGTTTTGCCATACCCGTGGTACACGATCTGATATATCACGACTGTCAGCCAATCAGAATTCAGGGTTTGAACCACCCGGTTTATAATTAGTAATAAGGACACACTAATGATGTGAGCGTCTGTTACTACACGTTGTTGTTAATATGGTCTGTTTTCTCACCGGTTGCATGGTGGTACCCTCCTGTACAGGATGTGAGGTGGCACCAGGCTTGTACATTACACCTGAGAGACAGAGAGGAGTCAGGAACAACATACTACAACACAATTATTCACTAATATTATAGGAAAAATGTGTCAGAGTTTTACTGCCTGCACCTGACTCTGTTTGCGTGTTAGTGTATAGCTTACCACTGTGACTCTGTTTGTATGTTAGTGTATAGATTACCACTGTGACTCTGTTTGTATGTTAGTGTATAGCTTACCACTGTGACTCTGTTTGTATGTTAGTGTATATATTACCACTGTGACTCTGTTTGTATGTTAGTGTATAGCTTACCACTGTGACTCTGTTTGTGTGTTAGTGTATAGCTTACCACTGTGACTCTGTTTGTATGTTAGTGTATATATTACCACTGTGACTCTGTTTGCGTGTTAGTGTATAGATTACCACTGTGACTCTGTTTGTATGTTAGTGTATAGCTTACCACTGTGACTCTGTTTGTATGTTAGTGTATAGCTTACCACTGTGACTCTGTTTGCGTGTTAGTGTATAGCTTACCACTGTGACTCTGTTTGCGTGTTAGTGTATATATTACCACTGTGACTCTGTTTGTATGTTAGTGTATAGCTTACCACTGTGACTCTGTTTGTATGTTAGTGTATATATTACCACTGTGACTCTGTTTGCGTGTTAGTGTATAGCTTACCACTGTGACTGTTTGCGTGTTAGTGTATAGCTTACCACTGTGACTCTGTGTGTATGTTAGTGTATAGATTACCACTGTGACTCTGTTTGCGTGTTAGTGTATAGCTTACCACTGTGACTGTTTGCGTGTTATTGTATAAATTACCACTGTGACTGTTTGCATGTTAGTGTATAGATTACCACTGTGACTGTTTGTATGTTAGTGTATATATTACCACTGTGACTCTGTTTGTGTGTTAGTGTATATATTACCACTGTGACTCTGTTTGTATGTTAGCTGGATAGATTATCACTGTGTTCTAGTTCAAATGTGAGTGATAATTACAAATCTGTGACTCTGTTTGAACAGGCAGTTAACCCACTGTGACTCTGTTTGAAAATAAGTTTGTTCTTACCACTGTGACTCTAGTTAAAAATAAATAAATGTAAAAATTAAAATACCTTACCACTGTGACTCTGTTTGTATGTCAGTGTATAGATTATCACTGTGGCTCTGTTTGTATGTTAGTGTATAGCTTACCACTGTGACTCTGTTTGTATGTTAGTGTATAGCTTACCACTGTGACTCTGTTTGTATGTTAGTGTATATATTACTACTGTGACTCTGTTTGCATGTTAGTGTATAGATTACCACTGTGACTCTGTTTGTGTGTTAGTGTATAGGGGCGACAGGGTAGCCTTGTGGTTAGAGAGCTGGACTAGTAACCGAAAGGTTGCAAGTTCAAAACCCCGAGCTGACAAGGTACAAATCTGTCATTCTGCCCCTGAACAGGCAGTTAACCCACTGTTCCTAGGCCGTCATTGAAAATAAGAATTTGTTCTTAACTGACTGAAATAAAGGTTTTTTTTTTTTTTTTTTAAATAGCTTACCACTGTGGCTCTGTTTGTATGTTAGTGTATAGATTATCACTGTGGCTCTGTTTGTATGTTAGTGTATAGCTTACCACTGTGACTATAGTGTTGCTGAGGCAGGGTCCATTGAGGTTGCTGCTGGACTGGTGAGGTGAGTTGTGGAGGATACGGGTGTGAACACTGTTGGCTCTGGCTTCCACATGGTGACATGGAGGAAAAACTGCTGTTGGGAGGTCCTTGGTTTGGACTTGTCAACGTCACTGCAGGGCCATTCACAAAGCCTTGGTTTGGACTTGTCAACATCACAGGAGGGCCATTCACAAAGCCTTGGTTTGGACTTGTCAACGTCACTGCAGGGCCATTCACAAAGCCTTGGTTTGGACTTGTCAACATCACAGGAGGGCCATTCACAAAGCCTTGGTTTGGACTTGTCAACGTCACTGCAGGGCCATTCACAAAGCCTTGGTTTGGACTTGTTAACATCACAGGAGGGCCATTCACAAAGCCTTGGTTTGGACTTGTTAACGTCACTGCAGGGCCATTCACAAATCCTTGGTTTGGACTTGTTAACATCACAGTAGGGCCATTCACAAAGCCTTGGTTTGGACTTGTTAACGTCACTGCAGGGCCATTCACAAAGCCTTGGTTTGCATACGGATATGGAGGAGAGGAAGAGACTGAAGGAGAGACAGTATTCTGGGGACCCTGGTTTGAAGACGGATATGGAGGATATGGAGGAGAGGAAGAGACTGAAGGAGAGACAGTATTCTGGGGACCCTGGTTTGAAGACGGTATCGTGGATGGAGGCCCACTAGCTGGCGGACCTTGTTTCAGAGTGAGGAGTGTTGATGGTGGAGGAATGTTGTAGGAAATATAATTACCCATGTGTACATGTGGTATGTGAGGCTCTTGATTCAGGCATGGTCTAAGAGCTGAAGGTGATTGGTTCCTAAATGGGGGCGTAGGAAGACTGCTGAGACAGCCCTGGTGTGAGTACTGTAACTGAGCCATGGATTGAGGGATGTTATTAGAGGGACTCTGGTGTGAGGCTGGGCCCAGGTTCAGACCCTGTAAGCTGGGTAGAGGGTCACTGGAGAGTCCTTGGGCAGCGGTACATCCAAGACCGGTCGGGGGTGTGGTTGCTGACCAGCCATTATGACACACCCCGGGCTGCCCGCCATATCCGTAGCTCTGATTGGCAGCTGGAATGTCCATCTTCTCCCATGCTAGTCTGTGATTGGATGTATGTCACCTTGGAGGCGGGTCCTGGTACAATGCAATGAATAATGGATGAGAAACAGGTACATTACTGCTTGACTAGTCATCTCATGATCATCTTCCCAATACAGAACACTAAACATTATCACCATCAACTCTAAAGTCACAGAGACACAGAGATAATGATACCAGGGTTTCAGAAAAACATGTTCTTCTGATTCAAGGTATTAAACACGCATTATGACAATGCCTTAATGCACTGATTGACTGGGACCAAAAACCTGACATAAAGCTATCATAACATACCACATAACATACCTATATAATAGGACAGAATTAACTTTATTGTCCCAAATTGTCTTAGACACACAGCACTGCTGTATACAAAATAGACACTGTACATTACACACTAGACATACACACTTGCCCTTATCATCATACACTTATCATATAGCCACATACATACATACTTTACATATGCCCTTAGTCTGTCAGTGACGTACTAATTAACACAACTCAGAAACATGTTATTTTGGCATGCATGGTATTCATAATAAAATATATAATTTAAATATGTCACCGCATCTTAGACATCGGTTGAAAAGGCTTGAGCTCTTACGTCAACACCGCAATGGCTCGCGCAAACCTCCCTCAAGTCTTCCGGATATCCTACCGCTGTCAATGTGACAGCGCCTGATATTTAGACCGCAAATCATGTATTCGTTGGTTAATTGCCACCCGGTATTCCAGGTGATGGATATGACATGAATGATATGTTCTGCGTTTGAAAATAATGTTCCGATTTGGATTTACATTGTGTAATTTGATGATCAGTTACAATGTAGCGGTACAGGAAACGCAGAGCTCCCTCCCACATTTGACCTACGCTTTTATCACGTATTTTACGCAGGAATTGCGTCGCCGACGTCAAAATATTCAACACTAGATGGCGGAAACGGGAAACAAATTGGAATTTGCTACGGTCAATTTCACGAGGTTTAATAGTACCAGATATATTATCGGGGGAAATGAATGCTATGTAGTACAACTCTATTGAGGATTTTTAATTTCTTTTGCATTTCTGGTAGTGCCATAACCCTTCAGGTGCTTTAGAAGCAGTACCACACGTGGCTGCCCATGTGCTACAATGCAATGGATATCCTGCTTTGCAAATGAAGAAGTTAATAAAAGTAATTTCCATACCATGTCATTTTTTGCTTGTCATTGTTTTGTCTGACCTACCATGTTTCCCAGTTGAGATCGTCATTGACAGGAGCCATATCTTAGTGGTTGTGTCCTTGTTACTCCTTAACCCTTAACCCAACAGGCGCCATAGGAACTCTGAATAACTGAATACTGAACCCTCCTCTCTACTCCACAACCACAGCTCTTCCCTCCTTCAGTTGAGGAAGAAGAAATGAAGGGATTTCTCCTAAATGGCACCCTATTCCCTATTTAGGGCACTACTTTTAGCTAGGGCACAACCTATATGCCCTGGTTTAAAAGTAGTGCACTAAATAGGGAATATGGTGCCATTTAGGAGAAACCCTTTCATTACTTATTTCCTACTACAGTGCATTTGGAAAGTTTTCAGACCCCTCATTTTTCCCATGTTTTCTTCCATAACAGCCTTATTCTAAAATTGATTACATTGATCCCCCCCCCTTTATCAATCAACACACAATACCACTTAATGACAAAGCAAAAACAGGTTTCTATATATTTTTCAAATTTAGAAGAAAAAAAAACAGAAAAAGATCACATTTACATAAGTATTCAGACCATTTACTCAGTACTTTGTTGATGCACCTTTGGCAGTGATTACAGCCTGGAGTCTTCTTGGGTTTGACGCTACAAGTTTGGCACACCTGTATTTGGGGAGTTTCTCCCATTATATTCTGCAGATCCTCTCAAGCTCTGTCAGATTGGAGGGGAGCGTCGCTGAGCAGCTATTTTAAGGTTTCTCCAGAGATGTTCGATCGGTTTCAAGTCCGGATTCTGGTTGGGCCACTCAAGGACATTCAGAGACGTGTCCTGGAGCCACTCCTGCGTTGTCTTGCCTGTCTACTTAGGGTCGTTGTCCTGCTGGAAGGTGAAACTTCACCCCAGTCTGAGGTCCTGAGCAGTCTGGAGCAGGGCATTGTCAAGGGTCTCTCTGTACTTTGCTCCGTTCATCTTTCCCTCAATCCTGACTAGTCTCCCAGTCCCTGCCATTGAAAAACATCCCCACAGCATGATGCTGCCACCACCATGCTTCACCGTAGGGATGGTGTCAGGTTTCCTCCAGACATGAAGCTTGGCATTCATGACAAAGAGTTGGTTTCATCAGACCAGGGAATCGTGTTTCTCATGGTCTGAGAGTCCTTTAGGTGCCTTTTGGCAAACTCCAAGTGGTCTGTCATGTGCCTTTTACTGAGGAGTGGTTTCCGTCTGGCCACTCTGCCATAAATGTCTGATTGGTGGAGTGCTGAAGAGATGGTTATCCTTCTGGAAGCTTCTCCCATCTCCACAGAGTGACTCTAGAACTCTGTCAGAGTGACCATTGGGTTCTTGGTCACCTCCCTGATGGGCGGCCAACTCTAGGAAGAGTCTTGGTGGTTCCAATCTTCCTCCATTTAAGAATGGAGGCCATTGTGTTCTTGAGGACCTTCAATGCTGCAGAAATGTTTTGGTACCCTTCCCCAGATCTGTGCCTCCACACAATCCTGTCTCGTAGCTCTATGGACAATTCCTTTGACATTATGGCTTGGACTGTGGGACCTTACATAGACAGGTGTGTGCTTTTCCAAATCATGTCCAATCAATTGAGTTTACCACAGGTGGACTCCTAATCAAGTTGTAGAAACATCAATTTTGAGTCTCAGAGCAAAGGGTCTGAATATGTATGTATATAAGGTATTACAGTTTTTAATTGTTTATTCATTTGATAAAATGTCTAAAAACTTGTTTTCGCTTTGTCATTAAGGGGTATTGTGTGTAGATTGATGACGAAATGGTTTTATTTTTAGAATAAGGCTGTAACCTAACAAAATGTGTAAAAAGGAAGGGGTCTGAATAGTTTCTGAACACACTAACATTATCAATAATCATTCCATCCTCTTGGTCATATATACAGTGCCTTGCGAAAGTATTCGGCCCCCTTGAACTTTGAGACCTTTTGCCACATTTCAGACTTCAAACATAAAGATATAAAACTGTATTTTTTGTGAAGAATCAACAACAAGTGGGACACAATCATGAAGTGGAACGACATTTATTGGATATTTCAAACTTTTTTAACAAATCAAAAACTGAAAAATTGGGCGTGCAAAATTATTCAGCCCCCTTAAGTTAATACTTTGTATTGCCACCTTTTGCTGCGATTACAGCTGTAAGTCGCTTGGGGTATGTTTCTATCAGTTTTGCACATCGAGAGACTGAAATTTTTTCCCATTCCTCCTTGCAAAACAGCTCGAGCTCAGTGAGGTTGGATGGAGAGCATTTGTGAACAGCAGTTTTCAGTTCTTTCCACAGATTCTCGATTGGATTCAGGTCTGGACTTTGACTTGGCCATTCTAACACCTGGATATGTTTATTTTTGAACCATTCCATTGTAGATTTTGCTTTATGTTTTGGATCATTGTCTTGTTGGTAGACAAATCTCCGTCCCAGTCTCAGGTCTTTTGCAGACTCCATCAGGTTTTCTTCCAGAATGGTCCTGTATTTGGCTCCATCCATCTTCCCATCAATTTTAACCATCTTCCCAGTCCCTGCTGAAGAAAAGCAGGCCCAAACCATGATGCTGCCACCACCATGTTTGACAGTGGGGATGGTGTGTTCAGGGTGATGGGCTGTGTTGCTTTTACGCCAAACATAACGTTATGCATTGTTGCCAAAAAGTTCAATTTTGGTTTCATCTGACCAGAGCACATTCTTCCACATGTTTGGTGTGTCTCCCAGGTGGCTTGTGGCAAACTTTAAACAACACTTTTTATGGATATCTTTAAGAAATGGCTTTCTTCTTGCCACTCTTCCATAAAGGCCAGATTTGTGCAATATACGACTGATTGTTGTCCTATGGACAGAGTCTCCCACCTCAGCTGTAGATCTCTGCAGTTCATCCAGAGTGATCATGGGCCTCTTGGCTGCATCTCTGATCAGTCTTCTCCTTGTATGAGCTGAAAGTTTAGAGGGACGGCCAGGTCTTGGTAGGTTTGCAGTGGTCTGATACTCCTTCCATTTCAATATTATCGCTTGCACAGTGCTCCTTGGGATGTTTAAAGCTTGGGAAATCTTTTTGTATCCAAATCCGGCTTTAAACTTCTTCACAACAGTATCTCAGACCTGCCTGGTGAGTTCCTTGTTCTTCATGATGCTCTCTGCGCTTTTAACGGACCTCTGAGACTATCACAGTGCAGGTGCATTTATACGGAGACTTGATTACACACAGGTGGATTGTATTTATCATTATTAGTCATTTAGGTCAACATTGGATCATTCAGAGATCCTCACTGAACTTCTGGAGAGAGTTTGCTGCACTGAAAGTAAAGGGGCTGGATAATTTTGCACGCCCAATTTTTCAGTTTTTGATTTGTTAAAAAAGTTTGAAATATTCAATAAATGTTGTTCCACTTCATGATTGTGTCCCACTTGTTGTTGATTCTTCACAAAAAAAAAAACAGTTTTATATCTTTATGTTTGAAGCCTGAAATGTGGCAAAAGGTTGCAAAGTTCAAGGCGGCCGAATACTTTCGCAAGGCACTGTACATTATCAATAATCATTCCATCCTCTTGGTCACATTGAAACGCCCTGGCCTTAGTTATCTTTGTTTTCTTTATTATTTTGGTTAGGTCAGGGTGTGACATGGGTGATGTATGGTTTTGTCTCATCTAGGGTGTTTGTACTGTCTAGGGGTTTTTGTAGATTTATGGGGTAGTGTTCATTCTAGGTGTTTATGTAAGTCTATGGTTGCCTGGATTGGTTCTCAATCAGAGGCAGGTGTTTATCGTTGTCTCCTGATTGGGAACCATATTTAGGCAGCCATATTCTGTGAGTACTTTGTGGGTGATTGTTTCCTGTGTCAGTGTTTGTGCCACACGGGACTGTTTCGTTGCCAGCTCACTTTATTATTTTGTATTTGTGTTCATGTTTGTTTTTCTTATTAAAAAACATGGCCACCTACAACGCTGCGTATTGGTCCGATCCTTGTTTCACCTCTTCAGAGGAAGAGGAGGAAATCTGCCATGACACACATATATTATCAATAATCATTCCATCCTCTTGGTCATGTGTACATTATTTTAATTGAGCATTGAGAACCAGCAGTGACATTTTTTTTTCCTTAAAGACCCAATGCAGCCGCTTTAAAAAAATGTTTTTGTATCAAATCATTTCTGGGTAACAATTAAGTACCTTACTGTGATCGTTTTAAATTTAAATGGTCAAAAAGAAACAAAAATAGCTTCTTGGCAGAGAGCAATTTCTCAAACAAGAATGTCCAGCCCGGTTAAGGAGTCCAGCCCGGTTAAAATTGTAGCTCCAGTTTTAGTTTTATCTCCCAATATAAAAATGTAAAAAAAAGTTTAAATGATTGAGTGACAGGTTGGCAAAAAAATATATATATATATATGTTTCTCCGCTGTGCTGTATCAGCACAATGGACAAGGTGCGGCACCGTGTGTGTAGGGGGGCTATGGAAAGAAACTGGGCGGTTAAGTATGACTCCTTTGGGAATCCATAAAAAGAGGGGAAAAAACTTCTCATCTGTCATCTCTGTGGGAGGCTGCGTAATAACATGATACACCTCCACCTGTAATATTTATAAGGGCAGGGTCAAGTTTACCGTTGAAGCTGCTGCACTATTTTTATTTTTTATTTAACCTTCATTTAACTAGGCAAGTCAGTTAAGAACAAGTTTGTATTTACAATGACAACCTACTCCGGCCAAACCCCGACGACGCTGGGCCAATTATGCACTGCACTATGGGACTCCCAATCACGGCCGGATGTGATACAGATACTATTTGCTAGCTAGCTGTAAAAAGTTTGTTATTAGCCTTAGCCTATTTAGCTAGCTTGAACCAGTCATGTCCAATCAATTTCATTTACCACAGGTGGACTCCAATCAAGTTGTAGAAACATCTCAAGGATGATCAATGGAAACATGATGCATCTGAGCTCCATTTCGAGTCTCATAGCAAAGAGTCTGAATACGTACGTATATAAAGTATTGCTCTTTTTAATTGTTTATTCATTTGTTAAAATGTCTAAAAACCGGTCTTTGGTTTGTCATTATGGAGTAGTGTGTGTAGATTGATCACAAAACTGTTTTATTTTTAGAATAAGGCCGTAACATGTGTGTTACCTCTTTATTCTAAAAATGTGTAAAAAGTCAAGGGGTCTAAAATACTTTCTGAATGCACTGTATACTGAATAGGGTGCCAGTTGGTATTCACACAGCGATGAAAGAAGAAGAAGTGGAGGAAGAGGAAGAAAAGGAAGAGGAAGAGGAGGAGGAGGAGGAGGAGGAGGAAGAGGAGGAGGAAGAACAGGAAGGGGAAGGGGAAGAGGAGGAGGAGGAAGAACAGGAAGGGGAAGAGAAAGAGGAGGAGGAGGAAGAACAGGAAGGGGAAGAGGAAGAGGAGGAGGAGGAAGAACAGGAAGGGGAAGAGGAAGAGGAGGAGGAGGAGGAAGAACAGGAAGGGGAAGAGAGAGGAAGAGGAGGAGGAGGAAGAAGAAGAGGAGGAGGAGGAAGAGGAGGAAGAACAGGAAGGGGAAGAGGAAGAGGAGAAGGGGGAGGAGGAGGAAGAACAGGAAGGGGAAGAGGAAGAAGAGAAGGAAGAGGAGAAGGAAAAAGAGGAAGGGGAAGAGGAAGAGAAGGAGGAGGAGGAGGAAGGGGAAGAGGAAGAGGAGAAGTAGGAAGAAGAGGAGGAGGAGGAGGAGAGAAAAGCAGAATGGAAGGTAGGAGATTAGAGGAGAGGTTGGTGATTAATATTTTATCTGTTCCTCTCCAGGTCCTGAGTGAATATTGATGATGGGGTCCAGGCCTGGAGGCTTTCAACCACATTACATTTACATTTAAGTCATTTAGCAGACGCTCTTATCCAGAGCGACTTACAAATTGGTACGTTAACACCTCTCTACCAAGTGCTGGTATATTAACACCACCAGGTCCCGGGGTTCACGGCCGTCCTAGTTGCAGTATACAGTAGTATATGATGCATACAGCCTTACCTATGAATTAGTAACCGTGTGGTTGAGTGTGTGATCACAACTGGCACCCATCGTACTATACTGGGTATTTTTTGTGTACCTAACCACTATGCCACACAAAACCAAGAGGCAGAGGGACCCTCTGAGTGGGTTGTTATAGACTACTACAACACACACTTATCATGCAGCACTTTACAGTGGAAGGGAGGTTAGGTCACACAGGGTGGGAGGAAAGGATGTTTGTCTCATATAGTCTGTGTAGTAAAACTCTTCTTTATGGGGAAAGATTAGAAAGGAGTCTCTTGTCTTACATACTGTAAGTACAGTACTCCTCTCATTTATAGGGTAGGTGGGAGGTCACACAGAGTGGGGAAAGTTCTCATATGTGTTAAAAGTCTCATATGATAGAGTACAATACAACTGTCACTAGAGGGGAGGTAAGAATGGAGAGTTAGGGAAGACAGGATTGCTTGTTTTGTACAGTACAACAGCTGTATATTATGGGAGAGGGGTAAGGTTGGACAGAGTGGAAGGACAGGGTCGCGCTGTCTTATAAGTATAGTATAACAATAGTTTATGGGGAGGGGCCCAGGGTACACCACGTGGTGAAATAACATATTAAGTATAGTATAACAATAGTTTATGGGGAGGGGCCCAGGGTACACCACGTGGTGAAATAACATATTAAGTATAGTATAACTGTAATATATGGGGAGGGGCCCAGGGTACACCACGTGGTGAAATAACATATTAAGTACAGTATAACTGTAATATATGGGGAGGGGCCCAGGGTACACCACGTGGTGAAATAACATATTAAGTACAGTATAACTGTAATATATGGGGAGGGGCCAGGGTACACCACGTGGTGAAATAACATATTAAGTATAGTATAACTGTAATATATGGGGAGGGGCCCAGGGTACACCACGTGGTGAAATAACATATTAAGTACAGTATAACTGTAATATATGGGGAGGGGCCCAGGGTACACCACGTGGTGAAATAACATATTAAGTACAGTATAACAGTAATATATGGGGAGGGGCCCAGGGTACACCACGTGGTGAAATAACATATTAAGTATAGTATAACTGTAATATATGGGGAAGGGCCCAGGGTACACCACGTGGTGAAATAACATATAAAGTACAGTATAACTGTAATATATGGGGAGGGGCCCAGGGTACACCACGTGGTGAAATAACATATTAAGTATAGTATAACTGTAATATATGGGGAAGGGCCCAGGGTACACCACGTGGTGAAATAACATATTAAGTACAGTATAACTGTAATATATGGGGAGGGGCCCAGGGTACACCACGTGGTGAAATAACATATTAAGTACAGTATAACTGTAATATATGGGGAGGGGCCCAGGGTACACCACGTGGTGAAATAACATATTAATAGGGGTCAGAAGTGGAAGAGTATTTTCTTGTTTCTGCCTTCTACTGTCACTATGGATGTACGCATCACCAGGAACCCTGTGTCACCTTTTCCTATTGGACACCTGTCTTCCTGTTTCCCCCATCACTAGGGGAGCACTTCAGCACTGTGACACCTCTTCACACAGAATATCTGTCTCTTCCATCACTAGGGGAACACTACAGCACTGTGACACTTTTCCTACAGAACAGCTGCAGACACGCAGGGCTGAGCTTCACAGAAGAGCAGAGAGCAGAGAGCGAGAGAGCGAGAGAGCAGAGAGCAGAGAGCGAGAGAGAGAGAGAGCAGAGAGCAGAGAGCCAGAGAGCGAGAGTTGTACAGAGAGAGGTTGTGAAGAGACTGTATGGGGTGAGCATGAGGTGAATTTACACCGAGGAGACTCTTTTAAGATTCTCTCTTTCCTTTCTTCAGTAAGTGAGTAGAGGTTGTACATAGGGGATGTTGTTGTGACTGGGTGACTGGGTTCATCAGGAAGTGGATAGAGGATGTTGTTGTGACTGGGTTCATCAGGAAGTGGATAAAGGATGTTGTTGTGACTGGGTTCATCAGGAAGTGGATAGAGGTTGTTGTTGTGACTGGGTTCATCAGGAAGTGGATAGAGGGTGTTGTTGTGACTGGGTTCATCAGGAAGTGGATAGAGGATGTTGTTCCTACTGTGATGATTAGAACTTATCCAAACCAGAGACTGTGGATAGATGGCAGCATTTACGCAAAACTGAAACCACAAACCATCGCATTTAACCATGGCAAGGTGACTGGGAACATGGACGTGTACAAACAGACCAGCTACGACCTCCATAAGGCAATAGAATAGGAAAAACAACAGTACAGGGACAAACTGTAGTCACAATTCAACAGCTCAGACACAAAATGTATGTGGCAGAGACTCTAGCCAATCACGGATTGTAAAGGGAAAGCCAGCCACGTCGCAGTCACCCTCAATCCTGGACAAGCTAAGCATCTTCTTCACCTGCATTGAGGAAAACAACACTGAGCCGCCGACATGGGCCCCTGCTGCTCACGAGGACTGCGTGCTCCTGATCCCTGTGGCTGAAGAGAGTAAGATATTCAAGCATGTTAAACCTTGCCATGACTGCCGGCTCAGCCACATCCTCCGAGCATGTGCAGAACAGCTGGCTGGAGTGTTTACGGCCACATTCAATCTCTCCCTATACTAGCCTGTTGTCCCCAAATGCTTCAAGATGTCCACCATTGTTCCTGTACGCAAAAAAAGCAAAGATAACTGAACTAATTGACTATCGCCCCGTTAAACTCACTTCTGTCATCATAAAGTGCTTTGAGACACTAGTTATGGACCATATTACCTCTACCTTAACCGACACCCTAGACCCATTACAATTTGTTTATTGCCACAACAGATCCATGGACGACGCAATCGCCGTTGCACTGCACACTGCCCTATCCCACCTGCAAAAGAGAAATTACTATGTAAGAATGCTATTCATCGACTACAGCGCAGCCTCCAACACCATAGGGCCCTCCAAGCTCATCACTCAGCCATCCCTCAGCTCTCCCTCACTGTGCATCTGTGTCCTAGACTTCCTGATGGGCCAACCCCAGGTGGTAATGGTAGGCAACAACACCTCTGTCACGCTGATCAGCATGGGGGCCCCACAGGGGTGTATGCTCAGCCCCCTGCTGTACTCACTCATTACTGCGTGGCCATGCACGTTTCCAACTCAATCATCAAGTTTGCTGACGACACCACACTGGTAGGCCTGATTACCAACAACGATGAGACAGTCTACAGGGAGGAGGTGAAGGCCCTGGTCGAGGGTGCCAGTATAATAACCTCCCTCAACGTCAACAAAACAGGGCTGGTCATGGACTACTAGAAACAGCAGAGCGAGCATGACCCCATTCACATCCACGGGATCACAGTTGAGAGGCTCAAAAGCTTCAAGTTCCTTGGCGTGCAAATCACTGGACCTGAAATAGTCCCTTCAGGGTGGTGAAAAAAGAGCAACAGCGTCTCTTCAACCTCAGGAGGCTGAGAAAATGTGGCTTGGCCCCTAAGACCCTCATGAACTTCGAGCACATTCTGTTGAGCTGTTTCGCCGCCTGGTACAGCAACTGCACCGCCCGCAACCGCGTGGCTCTCCAGAGGGTGATACGGTCAGCCCAACGCATCATCAGGGGCACACTGCCTGCCCTCCAGGACACCTACAGAACCCGGTGTCACACGAAGGTCAAGGAGATCTTCAAGGACCTCAGCCACCAGAGCCACGGCCTGTTCACCCTGCTAACATCTAGAAGAAGGAGACAGTGTCAAAAACCAAAGTTCTTTCAATCCCAAATCCAGTACACATGCAGGAGACAGTCAGTGGTTACAGATCTTTAATATCTTTCTTTTATCTTTTCTTAATATTAAAAAGAGGTTACACATTTTAATTTAATTTAATTTTAAATACAGGCTGTGACACAACAACATGTGGGGAAAATCAAGGGTGTGATACCTTCTGAAGGCACAGTATGGACTGTTGTACATATCATTCCTATTACTGCTGTACATATCATTCCTATTACAGTATGGTACATATCATTCCAATTACAGTATGGACTGCTGTACATATCATTCCTATTACAGTATGGACTGCTGTACATATCATTCCTATTACAGTATGGACTGCTGTACATATCATTCCTATTACAGTATGGACTGCTGTACATATCATTCCTATTACAGTATGGACTGTTGTACATATCATTCCTATTACAGTATGGTACATATCATTCCTATTACAGTATGGGCTGTTGTACATATCATTCCTATTACAGTATGGACTGTTGTACATATCATTCCTATTACAGTATGGACTGCTGTACATATCATTCCTATTACAATATGGGCTGCTGTACATATCATTCCTATTACAGTATGGACTGCTGTACATATCATTCCTATTACAATATGGACTGCTGTACATATCATTCCTATTACAGTATGGGCTGTTGTACATATACATTACAGTATGGGCTGTTGTACATATCATTCCTATTACAGTATGGACTGTTGTACATATCATTCCTATTACAATATGGGCTGCTGTACATATCATTCCTATTACAGTATGGGCTGTTGTACATATCATTCCTATTACAGTATGGGCTGTTGTACATATCATTCCTATTACAGTATGGGCTGCTGTACATATCATTCCTATTACAGTATGGACTGAATTTTTTTATTCATTATTTGTGTACATGTTTGACATTTTACTGCATCGTTAGGAACCAGTAACACACAGTGCCTTCAGTAGGTATTCACACCCCTTGACCTTTGACACATTTTGTTCACAGGAGGTTTGTGACACCTTAATTGGAGAGTACAGGCTAGTGGTAATGACTGGAGTGGAATAGGTGGATTGGTATCAAATACCTCAAACACATGGTTTCCATGGTTTCCATGTGTTTGATGCCATTCCATTGGCTCAGTTCTTTATTATGAGCATGTCCTCCGCTCAGCAGACTCCACTGATTGTGTTGAGTTAGAGCCTGAATTTAAAATGCAGCCTGAATTTAATACCCCACAATGTCAAAGTGAAATTGTGTTTTTAGACATTTTTACAAACACATTATAAATGAAAAGCTGAAATGTATTGAGTCAATAAGTATTCAACCCCTTTGTTATGACCCCTTTGTTAAGACTAAATGCATTCAGGAGTAAAAATGTTGCTTAACAAGTTACATAATAAGATGCAAGGACTCACTCAGTGTGCAATAATATTGTTAAATATGATTTTTGAATGATGACCTCATCTCTGCACCCCATACATAAAATTATCTGTAAGGTCCCTCAATGGAGCAGTGAATTTCAAACACAGATTCAACCACAAAGACCAGGGAGGTTTTCCAATACCTCGCAAAGAAGGGCACCTATTGGTAGATGGGTTAAAATAAAAAAGCAGACATTGAATATCCCTTTAAGCCTGGTGAAGTTATAAATAACATTTTGGATGGTGTATCAATACACCCAATCACTACAAAGATACAGGCGTCCATCCTAACTCAGTTGCTGGAGAGGAAGGAAACTGCTCAGAGATTTCACCATGAGGCCAATGGTGGCTTTAAAACAGTTACAGAGATGAATGGCTGTGATAGGAGAAAACTGAGGAAGGATCAACAACATTGTAGTTACACTACAATACTAAACTAATTGACGACGTGAAAAGGAAGCCTGAACAGAGTGAAAAAAAGTAAAACTGCAAAACATGTGGCAAAGAAATTAACTGCTACACTGTGTATGTGACCAATAATCTTTGACTTGATGACCTGAAGGAAGAGAGGTGAAGAGAACAGCCAACCAGGGAGGATGAGAGGAAGGAGACAGAGAGAGAGAGAGAGAGGGGATAGAAAGTGAGAGGAGAGAGAGAGGATAGAAAGTGAGAGAGAGAGAGAGAGAGAGAGAGAGAGAGAGAGAGAGAGGATAGAAAGTGAGAGGGAGCGAGAGAGATAGAGAGAGAGAGAGTGGATAGAAAGTGAGAGGAGAGAGAGAGAGAGAAGAGAAAGAGAGAGGAGGGAGGAGGAGAAAAAGAGAGAAAAGAGAAAGAGAGAGAGAGAGAGAGAGAGGGAGATAAAGAGAGAGAGGAGAGGAGAGAGAGAAGAGGAAGAGGCAGAGAAAAATGTGGCTGCTACACTGTGTATGTGACCAATAATCTTTGACTTGATGACCTGAAGGAAGAGAGAGAGAGAGAGAGAGAGAGAGAGAGAGAGAGAGAGAGGATAGAAAGAGAAGAGAAAGAGAGAGACGAGAGGAGAGAGAGAGAGAGAGAAAGGGAGAGGGAGGGAGAGGGAACGAGAGAAAAGAGAAAGAGAGAGTATAGAAAGAGAGAAGAGAAAGAGAGAGACGAGAGGAGAGAGAGAGAGGGGATAGAAAGTGAGAGGAGAGAAAGAGGGGGAGAGAGAAAGGGAGAGGGAGGGAGCGAGAGAAAAGAGAAAGAGAGAGTATAGAAAGAGAGAAGAGAAAGACGAGAGAGAGAGAGAGAGAGAGAGAGAGAGACGAGAGGAGAGAGAGACGAGACAGAGACAGAGACAGGAGAGAGAGAGAGAGAGAGAGAGAGAGAGAGAGAGAGAGAGAGAGAGAGAGAGAGAGAGACATTTGGAGTCAGTTCCCATGGGAGGGGGACCAGTGGAAGCCAGGTCATGTACATGGAGGATCATGGCTCATTATTTTTAAACATGGCTAAATTATTCACTGGCTGTTGGTGGAGAGGTATTGTAGAGGAGCACTGGGAGGCTTAAACCAAGGCCACCAACAGAGGTAACTCTGCAAACACACACAGAGATACACAAAGAGATACACACAGAGACTCCACAGAGACACTGCACAGAGATACACACAAAGATGCACACACACAAGCACACACACACACACACAGTTCATATTACACACACTCTGAAAGCTGTTTTGCAACTTCTTCACCATTGTAGCGATTAATAATATTTAGATTTTATAAACCATATGAAACCAACAGAATAATTCCAGAACACTTCAGTGATTAATGCAGAAACAAATTAAAAACTGAGCAACAGTTATTAGATGTTTGAGGCTCCAATACAAAAGCTACAACTATGCCAGTTTGGGTGCTATTTATGAGAGAAAACGGAGCCATATGTCAGAGACAGACAGAGTGAAGATCAAGTTTTTATTTTTATTTTATCTTTATTTTACTAGGCAAGTCAGTTAAGAACAAATTCTTATTTTCAATGACGGCCTAGGAACAGTGGGTTAACTGCCTGTTCAGGGGCAGAACGACAGATTTTGTACCTTGTCAGCTCGGGGATTTGAACTTGCAACCTTTCGGTTACTAGTCCAATGCTCTAACCACTAGGCTACACTGCCGTCATTTTATTGACACCCAGACAGCAAGCTTAGCGAAGTTAGTCAGTGGTACTGTAGTTAGTAAAGGTATGTTAGTGGTACTGTAGTTAGTTAGTGGTACTGTAATTAGTTAGTGTTACTGTAGTTAGTTAGTGGTACTGTAGTTAGTTAGTTAGTGGTACTGTAGTTAGTTAGTGGTAATGTAGTTAGTTAGTGGTACTGTAGTTAGTATTACTGTAGTTAGTGTTACTGTAGTTAGTGTTACTGTAGTTGGTTAGTGGTACTGTAGTTGGTTAGTGTTACTGTAGTTGGTTATTGTTACTGTAGTTGGTTAGTGGTACTGTAGTTAGTGTTACTGTAGTTGGTTAGTGGTACTGTAGTTAGTTAGTATTACTGTAGTTAGTATTACTGTAGTTAGTGTTACTGTAGTTAGTGGTACTGTAGTTAGTTAGTGATACTGTAGTTAGTGGTACTGTAGTTGGTTAGTGGTACTGTAGCTGGTTAGTGATGCTGTAGTTAGTGTTACTGTAGTTAGTTAGTGGTACTGTAGGTAGTTAGTGTTACTGTAGTTAGTTGGTGGTACTGTAGTTAGTATTACTGTAGTTAGTGGTACTGTAGTTATTTAGTGTTACTGTAGTTAGTTAGTGATACCGTAGTTAGTGGTACTGTAGTTGGTTAGTGTTACTGTAGTTAGTGGTACTGTAGTTATTTAGTGTTACTGTAGTTAGTTAGTGGTACTGTAGTTAGTGGTACTGTAGTTCGTTAGTGGTACTGTAGTTGGTTAGTATTACGGTAGTTAGTTAGTGGTACTGTAGTTGGTTAGTGTTACTGTAGTTAGTTAGTGGTACTGTAGTTAGTGTTACTGTAGTTGGTTAGTGGTACTGTAGTTGGTTAGTGTTACTGTAGTTAGTTAGTCGTACTGTAGTTAGTGTTACTGTAGTTGGTTAGTGTTACTGTAATTATTTAGTGTTACTGTAGTTAGTTAGTGGTACTGTAGTTAGTGTTACTGTAGTTGGTTAGTGGTACTGTAGTTGGTTAGTGGTACTGTAGTTGGTTAGTTTTACTGTAGTTGGTTAGTGTTACTGTAATTATTTAGTGTTACTGTAGTTAGTTAGTGGTACTGTAGTTAGTGTTACTGTAGTTAGTTAGTGGTACTGTAGTTGGTGAGTGTTACTGTAGTTGGTGAGTGTTACTGTAGTTGGTTAGTGTTACTGTAGCTGGTTAGTGTTACTGTAGTTGGTTATTGTTACTGTAGTTAGTGGTACTGTAGTTGGTTAGTGTTACTGTAGTTAGTTAGTGGTACTGTAGTTTGTGAGTGTTACTGTAGTTGGTTAGTATTACTGTAGTTGGTTAGTGTTACTGTAGTTGGTTATTGTTACTGTAGTTAGTGGTACTGTAGTTGGTTAGTGTTACTGTAGTTAGTTAGTGGTACTGTAGTTAGTTAGTGTTACTGTAGTTGGTTAGTGTTACTGTAGTTGGTTAGTGGTACTGTAGTTGGTTAGTGTTACTGTAGTTAGTTAGGCTGTGTAACTGTTGGCTGTGTAACTGTAGGCTGTGTTACTGTAGGCTGTGTTACTGTAGGCTGTGTTACTGTAGGCTGTGTTACTGTAGGCTGTGTTACTTAACGTAGGCTGTGTTACTGTTGGCTGTGTAACTGTAGGCTGTGTTACAGTAGGCTGTGTTACTTACTGTAGGCTGTGTTACTGTAGGCTGTGTTACTGTAGGCTGTGTTACTGTAGGCTGTGTTACAGTAGGCTGTGTTACTTAATGTAGGCTGTGTTACTGTAGGCTGTGTTACTGTAGGCTGTGTTACTGTAGGCTGTGTTACAGTAGGCTGTGTTACTTAATGTATGCTGTGTAACTGTAGGCTGTGTTACTGTAGGCTGTGTTACTGTAGGCTGTGTTACAGTAGGCTGTGTTACTTAATGTATGCTGTGTAACTGTAGGCTGTGTAACTGTGGGCTGTGTTACAGTAGGCTGTGTTACTTAACGTAGGCTGTGTTTCTGTAGGCTGTGTTACAGTAGGCTGTGTTACTTAGCGTAGGCTGTATTTCTGTAGGCTGTGTAACTGTAGGCTGTGTTACTGTGGACTGTGTTACTTACTGTAGGCTGTGTTACTGTAGGCTGTGTTACAGTAGGCTGTGTTACTTAATGTAGGCTGTGTTACTGTAGGCTGTGTTACTGTAGGCTGTGTTACTGTAGGCTGTGTTACTGTAGGCTGTGTTACAGTAGGCTGTGTTACTTAATGTATGCTGTGTAACTGTAGGCTGTGTAACTGTGGGCTGTGTTACAGTAGGCTGTGTTACTTAACGTAGGCTGTGTTTCTGTAGGCTGTGTTACAGTAGGCTGTGTTACTTAGCGTAGGCTGTATTTCTGTAGGCTGTGTAACTGTAGGCTGTGTTACTGTGGACTGTGTTACTTACTGTAGGCTGTGTTACTGTAGGCTGTGTTACTGTAGGCTGTGTAACTGCAGGCTGTGTTTCTGCAGGCTGTGTTACTGAAGGCTGTGTTACTGTAGTCTTTGTATCTGTAGGCTGTGTTACTGTATGCTGTGTTAATGTAGGCTCTGACAGATGCCTGGAACAAACAACAATCTCATCCGGCCACCAGAGAACCAACTAACGCTGGAGAGAGGAGAGGTGGCCCCTACCTGACAACGCTCTGACCTGGAAAACACATCTTGTGCACACACACACATACAATCATGCACAAACACACACAGACAGACAATCACCCACACACAAACGCACATACACAAACGCACACACACAAACACACACACACACACAAACACTCTACAGGGGTCCCTCAAGGAAAGAAGCTCATTTTGCCATGGCGACAGAGGAAGTGGAAAAGGACATTTGGCCCTTAGGGGACAGCTTGTCTGTAAAAGACAATCCCTCGATGCACACATACATACAGTACCAGTCAAAAGTTTGGACGCACCTACTCATTCAAGGGTTTTTCTTTATTTTTACTATTTTCTACAGTGAAGAATAATAGGGAACACACCAAAACTATGAAATAACACATATGGAATCATGTAGTAACTAAAACAATGTTCAACAAGTCAAAATATATTTTATATTTGAGATTCTTCAAAGTAGCCACCCTTTGCCTTGATGACAGCTTTGCACTCTATTGGCATTCTCTCAACCAGCCACACCTGGAATGCTTTTCCAACAGTCTTGAAGGAGTTCCCACATATGCTGAGCCCATGTTGGCTGCTTTTCCTTCACTCTGCGGTCCAACTCATCCAAACCATCTCAATTGGGTTGAGTTCAAGTGATTGTGGAAGCCAGGTCATCTAATGCACTCTCCTTCTTGGTCAAATAGCCCTTACACATCATCAAGGTGTGTTGGGTCATTGTCCTGTTGAAAAACAAATGATAGTCTCACTAAGCACAAACCAGATGGGATGGTGTATCGCTGCAGAATACTGTGGTAGCCATGCTGGTTAAGTGTGCCTTGAATTCTAAATTAATCACAGACAGTGTCACCAGCAAAGCACCCCCAAACCATCACACCTCCTCCTCCATGTTTCACGGTGGGAACTACACATGCAGAGATCACCGTTCATCTACTCTGCGTCTCACAAAGACACAGCACTTGGAACCAAAAATCTCAAATTCGGACTCATCAGACCAAAGGACAGATTTCCACTGGTCTAATGTCCATTGCTCTGGTTTCTTGGCCGAGTCTTATGTCTTTTCTTCTTATTGGTGGCCTTTAGTAGTGGTTTATTTGCACCAATTCGACCATGAAGGCCTGATTCACGCAGTCTTCTGATTCATGTGTCTGTTACTTGAACTCTGTGAAGCATTATTTTGGGCTGCAATTTCTGAGGCTGGTAACTCTAATGAACTTATCCTCTGCAGCAGAGGTAACTCTGGGTCTTCCATTCCTGTGGCGGTCCTCATGAGAGCCAGTTTCATCATAGTGCTTGATGGTTTTTGCGACTGCACTTGGAGAAACTTTCAAAGTTCTTAATTTTCCACATTGACTGACCTCCATGTCTTAAAGTAATGATGGACTGTCATTTCTCTTTGCTTATTTGAGCTGTTCTTGCCATAATATGAACTTGGTATTTTACCAAATAGGGCTATCTTCTGTATACCACCCCTACCTTGTTACAACACAACTGATTGGCTCTAATGCATTAAGAAGGAAAGAAATTCCACAAATTAACTTTTAACAAGGCACATCTGTTAATTGAAATGCATTCCAGGTGACTACCTCATGAAACTGGTTGAGAGAATGCCAAGAGTGTGCAAAGCTGTCATCAAGGCAAAGGGTGGCTAGGTGTGTAGTAGGTGTGTCCAAACTTTTGACTGGTACTGTACATATACACACACACACACACAGATAGATGACTTCACACCACCCGAAGGTACTTTCTAGAGGACTTTTCTGCTGTGACCTCGCTGTTAACTTTACTTATCCTATCCTTTCTTGACCACTGATTGGTGGAAAATTCTATCAGGATATTTTAGATGCAAGGTTATGAAAATTTGCAGATAACCACATTGGGGAAAACTAAGATGATTGGGAAAATAGCACATTCGGACTTCCCACTGAGTCCAGTGCTTGACAACAGCGCTGAGATTGCAGACACACACACACACATATATACACACAGACACACACGCACATATACACACAGACACACCCTAGGGGGCCACAGTCGGTAATGGGGCGCGATCTTAACATCATTCTCTCATCATCATTACAGCTGATGGAGATCTACTGTCCCAGATGACTCCTCACACACACACAAGCTCAGATACACACACACTCTCTCTATCTCTTTCCACCTCTCTCTCTCTATATATATATATTTCTCTCTATCTCTCACCCTCTCTCTCTCCTTCATCAGGGAATCTGGAATAGATGAAGGCCAGTCTTGTGACCAGCTGTCTGTTACCATTATAATTTACCATCATCAGGCCATCCCATAGAGAATGATAGAGGTCTCTAGTAGTCAAAAGTCTGTATTAGCACTGGGCAGTGCCATTGAGAGCTTCCACTAGTTTAATGTCGTCAACAGGGTTGGACTTCCAACTTCATTGGAGTCATGTCCAACCTGGTCATCAGGGGGGATCAACCAATCATGGAGAAGAAAGTTGACTACTTAAAAATGAAGATTGCTTCAATGGTGCTGCCCATGCTGTCACAGACTCTACAATGGCACAGATACAAAGATGAGTCTCAGTCAGATGAAATGGCAACCATATTTGTCCCTGTCAGCTCCCTACTGGCTCCTCTGGCAACCAAGCCCCAAATGGCTGATTGGACTGTGGATCATTAGGCAACATTTCATCTTTGCCCATTGGTTAGTTAATCCAGAACAATCCTCAGGGATGGACAGTCCACTTGTTTGAAGTGTCTGTCAGAAACTCTGTCTCTGTACACACAGGACAGTGACATCAGCAACTCTGTGTACACACACAGATATTAGTGGCATTTTGCTCAGTTCAATGACCGTTAAACTTAATAAAGGCTCTCTTCTGTGATACTTAAAGTCATTTTCCGACCATGTGACGCCTCATGAAAAAAATACTATAGTATTCACTGTCATGTTACTGCAGACTTAACTGTAGTATTTACTGTAGTATACTGTAGTACTTACTGTAGTATACTGTAGTATTTACAATGAACTGTAGTATAAATACTTTAGTAAAAGAAAACTATTCTATAGTAATTAATGTAGTGTTTTACTTCTGGAGAAGTACTAGAAGAGTACATTTCCCATAACCTGAAGGTAGGTATGTCTGGAGTCCGTATGAGAAAAGAAAAAAATGAGGGAAAAAGATTCTGCACTTCAGCTTTCGATGACTTGTAGGGAACACAATATGGTTCTATACTTGGCATGTAGGCTTCTTACTTATGGGTGGCACATATTTGCGATATGGGGGAGGGGAATGGGCAGGGTATATGCAAATTAAGATACTGGAGTATTTACTATAGTTTTAAAAAAGTGTTGTGTTTTTGCAGACTAGTGTTTTTGTGGACATTACTGTAGTATTTACTGCAGTGTTTTTGTGGACATTACTGTAGTATTTACTGCAGTGTTTTTGTGGACATTACTGTGGTATTTACTACAGTGCTTTTGTGGACATTACTGTGGTATTTACTACAGTGCTTTTGCGGACATTACTCTAGTATTTACTGTAGTGTTTTTGTGGACATTACTGTAGTATTTACTGTAGTGTTTTTGTGGACATTACTCTAGTATTTACTGTAGTGTTTTTGTGGACATTACTCTAGTATTTACTGTAGTGTTTTTGTGGACATTTTATTTACAGTGTTTTTGTGGACATTTTGGTATTTACTACAGTGTTTGTATTTGCTGATAATACTGTAGTATTTAGTGTAGTATTCTACAACATTCTATAGTAAGCACTATACATGATCGAGGGATACTACAGTGTGTAGTATTGTATTCTACAGTATACTAAAGTGTACAATAGAATTCTATAGTATTCTGTAGTATTTTTTCTGTGGATGGGGCTGATTCTTTTTTATTTGAATTCCTGGATTTCCCCTTTAAAGGCATCGTTTTCCCAGATTTGGGAAGTCAACATTCTTTAATTGGGCTTCTTAGCTTGTATCTGGTCTGTACAGTATAACACAGAGTAGCAGTTTAGGAACGTAGCTGGAGGGGAGGACAAAGAGCATTAGTGCATTAAGAGAAGGATTAAGTTACAGTTGCTGACATCAACATCCGAGTCATCAACGTTGAGAAGGGAGGCTTATCCATACAACTAACTTAACATCTTGCTGCTGCTGAGGTAAACAGCAACATCATGATTTTGAACTCAAATACACAACGAACTGAGTAAGTTTAGATTGAAAACACACACATGCAGGCAGGTTCACAGGCACTCTCTCTCTCTCACACACACATGCAGGCAGGTTCACAAGCACTCTCTCTCTCTCACACACACATGCAGGCAGGTTCACAGGCACTCTCATGCAGGCTGTCTCACACACACATGCAGGCAGGTTCACAGGCACTCTCTCTCTCTCACACACACATGCAGGCAGGTTCACAGGCACTCTCTCTCTCACACACACATGCAGGCAGGTTCACAGGCACTCTCTCTCTCACACACACATGCAGGCAGGTTCACAGGCACTCTCTCTCTCTCACACACACATGCAGGCAGGTTCACAGGCACTCTCTCTCTCTCACACACATGCAGGCAGGTTCACAGGCACTCTCTCTCTCTCACACACACATGCAGGCAGGTTCACAGGCACTCTCTCTCTCACACACACATGCAGGCAGGTTCACAGGCACTCTCTCTCACACACATGCAGGCAGGTTCACAGGCACTCTCTCTCACACACATGCAGGCAGGTTCACAGGCACTCTCTCTCACACACATGCAGGCAGGTTCACAGGCACTCTCTCTGTCTCACACACACACACAGAGACACCGTTTTTGCATTTTAAAGACAAGCTTTACATTGAAAATGCCATTGGTCATGAACCTATGACAACCAGGAGAGAATAGTGGCCTTAACTTTAGTGTAACGAATGCGCTGAGATTCGGGAAGCAAGTTCAGGGAGTGAATGTTTTAATAAATAACACAAACAATGACCACGACACACAAACAATGACCACGACACACAAACAATGACCACCACACACAAACAATGACCACCACACACAAACAATGACCACGACACACAAACAATGACCACCACACACAAACAATGACCACCACACACAAACAATGACCACCACACACAAACAACGCACTGATGTGAAAACTGAGTCAATAACACCTGAGGAAACAACCAAGGTGAGTGACACATATAGGGGAGATAACCACGGAGGTGATGGAGTTCCAGGTGAGTGTTATGAGGCGCAGGTGCGCGAGACGATGGTGACAGGTGTGTGGGATAGTCATCAGCCTGATGACTTAGAGGCCGGAGAAGGAGTAAACGTGACATGTAGAGGCTTTTTATAAATCCTTTCCAGCTGCTACTGTAACATTGCTGTGTATATCAGTGAAAAAACCTCTGGCAACAAATAGCTGGTAATTGACCCAACATGTTTGATTATGTGTATTCTATTATTCTATAATGTTATTATTCTTAAAGTTGTAACCTGTTGTGTTATGTCTCGTTCTAAACAAGGGTACTAATCATGTGAGATCTGAGTCCTCCACGCATAGTATAATCAGAGGCTTTCTCCTCTCTTTCTCTCCTCTCTCTCCTCAACTTTCTTCTCCCCCTCTTTCTCCCCCTCGCCCCTCTGGCTCCCTAGCTGCCTCATATGAGCGTCACGGTGGAGCTCTCACAAGCCCAGGGCTCCAGGCACAACACACCCGAGAGAGAGAGAGAGAGAGAGAGAGAGAGAGAGAGAGAGAGAGAGAAAGAGAGAGAGAGAGAGAGAGAGAGAGAGAGAGAGAGAGAGAGAGAGAGAGAGAGAGAGAGAGAGAGAGAGAGAGAGAGAGAGAGAGAGTGTGTGTGTTATGTTGATGCCTAGGGGTCTGTCTGATTGAGGTCTATGTAATTGTCCGTTGGCCTATCGTTGCCCACCCTGACTGAGAAACTCAGAGCACGTGAAAACGGTTTTCCTGCCAATAACGTCTCTTTCACACTCCTGAGGTCGGAATGAGAACACAGTCACATGGTAGGTAATTAGTTTGACTCCCAAACCACATACACACACACACCTTTTTACCAATTCTTCACTTGGTCATATACAGTACACACTGTCTCTCTCGATGTGAAATGTAATCGGTGTGAAATGGCTAGCCAGTTAGCGTTTCGCTAGTAGCTCTCAATCGGTGACGAAACTCGATCTGAGGCCTTGAAGCAGTTGTTTCCTTTGCTCTGCAACGACCGCGGCTATGCGGAGCGATAGGTAATGATACTTTGTGGGTGACGGCTGTTGACTTGTTCAGGGGGTCTCTGGTTGGAGCCCAGGATATGGACTGAAGCTACACAGTACACTCTCTCTCTCAACATACTACCACACAACATTGTATTTGAATGTTGTCTTGCACTTTGTTGATAATACCTTTGTTATTCTCTTTCTGAAATATTGTGTCCCTGTAAACTAACCAAAGATAACCAGGTCCCAGATCTGTTTGTGCGGTCTTACCAGAAGTAGCAATGATAGTAGGAGCTGACAAGAGAGCACAAACAGATCTGGGACCAGGTTAAAACAATAATTTAACCACCACCAATGTTTTTTTCCACCAAAACTTCACATATTGTTTCACCCCCCAGATAACTAATTACGTAGAAATAAAATTACTAGAGCGGACATTCCCATTCAAGTTAATGTTCTGTCATTCTATTTCTATGCCTAATTAGTGTCTTTTTCCCTAGTTTGGCTCAGTGGCTGCAACTATACAACGCATCAATGGCTAATGAAGTTACTTTGGTCTCCTGAGTACCATAGAAGATTCTAAAGAGAACCATAGAAGATTCTAAAGAGAACCATAGAAGATTCTGAAGAGAACCATAGACGATTCTAAAGAGAACCATAGAAGATTATTAAGAGAGCCATAGAAGATTCTAAAGAGAGCCATAGAAGATTCTAAAGAGAGACATAGAAGATTCTAAAGAGAACCATAGAAGACTCTAAAGAGAACCATAGAAGATTCTGAAGAGAGAGAGAACCATAGAAGATTCTGAAGAGAAAGAGAACCATAGAAGATTTTAAAGAGAACCATAGAAGATTCTAAAGAGAACCATAGAAGATTCTAAAGAGAACCATAGAAGATTCTAAAGAGAACCATAGAAGATTCTAAAGAGAAAGAGAACCATAGAAGATTCTAAAGAAGCCCATATGCCATGGAGGAGACACACAACAAGGAGTGGTGCTGATGTGAGTCTGGGCCAAACTGCCTCTCTCTGATCAAATGTTCCCAGAGTGGGGTTTTGTCTTGTTTCTTTGACTGTTGAATGATCTAATTTATGATTGAAGAAGAGAAAGTGATAATGAGTGTGTTTGGAGCCTGATGAGAGATGCTGAAAGTGTTAATATAGAAAAGAGTCCACGGTCCGTATTCAGACAGCATCTCTGAGTAGGAGTGTTGATCTAGTTTCAGGCCATGAATGAAACAATAATTGCTTTTTAAATCGTTCTAAATAGTCGCTAAATGGTTGCTTTTCTCTCTCTCCTCATCCATTCATGTCTTGTCTACCTTAGTCATAAAACACACCATTCAAAGCCATCATAGCAATCCCCATCATTTCCGCATCACATTTGTCATTGTGGGTTAACAGCAGGTGGGTGCTGCTAAATGGATGGTGAGGTGAATGTAAAGTGTTGTGAGACCAAGTGGAAAGACGCAATATATATGAAAGTCATAACAGCCAAATGAAACCAATTCAATTAGGTGAACATTTCACAGTCATACAGAGTGGAGACTTTAAGCCCTTGTTCTACTGGCAGGGTGCCATCCCTACAGATGTTTTTAAGCACGCACACGCAGGACAGGCTATGTAACGGAGCTTGTAGTGGGTTGACAGCAGGGCTTTGTTGTTGAGTGAGGAGTGTATACCGGGGGCTTGCTTCCTGTCTTGCGTTATTAATTCCTGATGTTCACAGTTGACCTACCGTTCACACTACGAACTAGTCTGGGATGCTGGGTTCGTAAATGAATGTGTGTGTGTGTGAGAGAGGGAGCCTATGTATTATTTAAACTATCAATTCACGTTGATGTAGTTTGTAGTATGGAAGTCCGGTGTCATTCCATGAGACAGTAAAGGTGAAACACAGGTTATTAACCATTCATACTGATAAAACCCAATAACCATACTGTACATCTAGCTTTGGCCCTGCACTTAGGTAATAGCAAAAGAATGGCATAGACCAACAATAGACTGTCTCCCCTCACCGCCTTCACAGAAACCAATTCCCTTATATACCCACGGCCGCCTCAACTAATGTGTAATGTAGATAATTTAGTCTTCGAGAAGAAAGGAGAACAAAGCAGCAAGGAGGCTCACAGAGAAACACAAAGAGAGCAGACAGAGAAAACACTTCTCTGACAGCCATATAATGAGTCTATTTGAAGATCTCACATCATTTCATTGTCTTTATCTTCTGTTCTGCTCTGTTCTGTTCTGTGTGCTTTAGACGAGAGGACTGCCTTGGAAAGAAAAGCTTGGAGCGAGCACAGGTCTCGAGTAAATTACCCATGTTTATTTATTTTGAGACGGCGCCCGCCGCCCCCTTAAGCGGGCCACCCTCTGGGTTTCTCATCTGCCCGACTGCCGTGCGCCAAATCTCATTCAGATGAGACGCTCTTGCCTTGAAAGACAAAAATAAAGAGTCTCACGCTTGAAAAAGTGTTTTTATAACGAAGAAAGAGGAGGAGGAGGAGGGGAGGGAGGCCGGCGGGTAGAGAGGAGAGAGATAAGCTAAGAAGCGCCTGGAAGGAGACGGAGAGAGAGGGAGAGATGGGGGAGGGAAGGAAAGCGATAGATAGACTTCAGACTTAAACCAAGACCCAGACACAGTCTGAGAAGAAGACAAAGAGGAAGAGGAAGAGAAAGAGGAAGAGAAAGAGGAAGAGAAAGAAAGAGAAAGTTGGGGACCTTCGTTGGATTAGTTGGAAGCTGGGATCCGAGCTGTAGTTAGCTGGAGCATCACAAGGGGGGAATAAGATGATAAACTAACGAGGGAGGAAGCGAGGGGAGGGGGGGACCGAGGGGGATCAGAGGGAGGGAGGATGAGCTGAACGAGGGACGAGAGGAAGAAGTGGAAAGGGGGATGAGGGTCCCAGGGGTTTAGGAGGGGAGCAGGATTGCTCGGTGAAGTGCACCCCCCACAGAGAACCTCGACAGGGGGGCAGAAAATCTATCTACCTACCCCCCACAGAGAGAGGGAGAGAGAGAGCGAGCACAGAGCAGTAACATAGAGATGGAGACTAATATAACTGTTGAAAAGGGCATATGCAGCAGATAAAGTGGGTATCGGGGTTGGGGGGAGGTGGGGAAGGGGGATTATTTCTGGATATGTTGAATAGCAGGGGGTCTATATTTTCCATATCCCACTTCCCTCATATCTTCATATCCTCCACTCCTCTGTCTCCAGTCATTTCAGATTCAGTATTGGGACTATTCACTAAATGGGGTATATTATATGTGGTATGTACAGTATCTGCATCTAGAGTAGATTATGGGAATAAAACTGAACACTGTAATCTGAACACTGTAAACTGAACACTAAAAGCTCTGACGAGACCCTTCCAATACAAGGTCTTTTCTCAAGGTTTCATGGTTAGATTGGTCTCTTGAAGAGATGTGTTGTATTAAATAGCTTGTTTCTTCCATGCTTGTACTTTTACATATAATATATTTGATAATATAAAATTATAGTAATAAGGCTATTTTAAGAAAATGATTTAATCCAAATCAGATTTACGCTGAACACATACAGTTTATATGTACTGTTCGTGTCCCAGGTACCAACCGCCAACCAACCAGATTTTGATTCATCTTATAGTTCTATTCTAGACGCATTCCTGACGCCAAGTTCTAATAGAGTCCAGTGAGTGTACAAAACATTAGGAACACCTTCCTACTATTGACTTGCAACCCCCTTTGCCCTCAGAACAGCCTCAACTAGTCAGGGCCAGGACTCTACGAGGTGTTGAAAGAGGTCCACAGGAATGCTGGACCATGTTTAATCTTTTGTCTGGCCCATTCACACTATGAGTGGCACACATACACAATACATGTCTCAATTGTCTCACAGCTTTAACATTCTTCTTCAACCTGCCTCCTCCCCTTCATCTACACTGGTGACATCAATAAGGGATCAGCTTCCACCTGGATTCACCTGGTCAGTCTATGGAAAGAGAAGATGTTCCTAATGTTTTGTACACTCAGTTGTCTGTATAAACTTGAGCATTTCAACAAGTACACTGGTGATGTCTCATTGTAATGTGAGGTGGACTCAGTGCTTTTTCTGCGTTCGTCTATTCTACAATAATTCCTAGTGATAATACATTGCTTACACAAATCAAGGAAAATACACAAAGGGCTAAGATGTACTTGCGTCGCCCAAAGATTTAAATGTTATTTATTAAGGAAAGAAAAACCTTCAGAACCTTGTTTTTTAAAGACACGTCCTCACTTTCCAACACAATGTTTCAAAATGTCTTCACAAATTACATCTCAAGTCCTGGTGATGACTGGGTATGTATGAGAGGGAAATGTGAAATAGAAACAATATATTTGAGTTGTTTTTCCTTGATTTATACCGCCTCATTGTAGGGGGGTGTTATGTTCTATGTTCCTTCAAGGTGTTCGAACGTTATGTTCTATGTTCCTTCAAGGTCTTCGAACGTTATGTTCTATGTTCCTTCAAGGTGTTAGAATGTTATGTTCTATGTTCCTTCAAGGTGTTAGAACGTTATTTTTTATAAATCAGAGAGAAGAAAGGGAGAGAGGGGTTGATGGAGCGAGAGGAGGAGGGGCCGGTGGAAGAGGAGGGGAGGAGGAGGCAGGACTAGGAATTTCCCTAAGGGGTTTATGTGTTTGCTCTCTCTCTCACTCAGTCAACCGCAAAGCAAAGTCACATACACTCTCACTCATTCTCTCTTTTTGACACAGAACCAGAGACGCACGTGACACACACACATACACACACACTCACAGACACCACTCCTTAGCATAGCGGGACAAGCAGCTCACAAATAACAGAGACATCTACCACTTGGATTTTATCAGAGGCTTTAAGAAGAGACCAGACACAGAGGACTGGAGAGAAGAGACCAGACACAGAGGACTGGAGAGAAGAGACCAGACACAGAAGACTGGAGAGAAGAGACCAGACACAGAGGACTGGAGAGAAGAGACCAGACACAGAGGACTGGAGAGAAGAGACCAGACACAGAGGAGTGGAGAGAAGAGAAAGGACACAGAGGACTGGAGAGAAGAGACCAGACACAGAGGACTGGAGAGAAGAGACCAGACACAGAGGAGTAGAGAGAAGAGACCAGACACAGAGGACTGGAGAGAAGAGACCAGACACAGAGGACTAGAGAGAAGAGACCAGACACAGAGGACTGGAGAGAAGAGACCAGACACAGAGGACTGGAGAGAAGAGACCAGACACAGAGGACTAGAGAGAAGAGACCAGACACAGAGGACTAGAGAGAAGAGACCAGACACAGAGGACTGGAGAGAAGAGACCAGACACAGTGGAGAGAAAAAGAGTAGGAAGACAGAGGAAGCCACAGAAAGAGGAAGAGACAAGAGGAACACCAGACCGAAGTCCCAGTGACTCAGGTGAGTCCTCACTCTCTCTCTCCTTACAGTATGTCTCTTATTCATACACTGAATCTCTCACCCACTCTTCTGGTCTCACTTTCTCTCTCTATCGCTTTTTTAACTCTTCCCCTCAGAGGAAGTGGTCTGTGAATGTCGGTTTGTTCTGAGAGTCATACCGTATGTGTGTGTGTGTGTGTGTGTGTGTGTGTGTGTGTGTGTGTGTGTGTGTGTGTGTGTGTGTGTGTGTGTGTGTGTGTGTGTGTGTGTGTGTGTGTGTGTGTGTGTGTGTGTGCATGCGAGAGAGAGAGGTTACTGATATGGTCTGTTTGGCAACAGTTGGTGGAAGAGTTGTGGTATGTGGATAAACAGGTAGTCAAGGACTTGCAAAATGTGTTGTGGCATGTAGTAAACACTCTGTTAGTTAATCACAACTCCAGGGTAGTAAACACTCTGTTAGTTAATCATAACTCCAGGGTAGAAACACTCTGTTAGTTAATCATAACTCCAGGGTAGTAAACACTCTGTTAGTTAATCACAACTCCAGGGTAGTAAACACTCTGTTAGTTAATCATAACTCCAGGGTAGAAACACTCTGTTAGTTAATCACAACTCCAGGGTAGTAAACACTCTGTTAGTTAATCACAACTCCAGGGTAGTAAACACTCTGTTAGTTAATCACAACTCCAGGGTAGAAACACTCTGTTAGTTAATCATAACTCCAGGGTAGAAACACTCTGTTAGTTAATCATAACTCCAGGGTAGTAAACACTCTGTTAGTTAATCACAACTCCAGGGTAGTAAACACTCTGTTAGTTAATCACAACTCCAGGGTAGAAACACTCTGTTAGTTAATCATAACTCCAGGGTAGAAACACTATGTTAGTTAATCACAACTCCAGGGTAGAAACACTATGTTAGTTAATCATAACTCCAGGGTAGTAAACACTCTGTTAGTAAACACTCTGTTAGTTAATCATAACTCCAGGGTAGTAAACACTCTGTTAGTAAACACTGTTAGTTAATCACAACTCCAGGGTAGTAAACACTCTGTTAGTTAATCACAACTCCAGGGTAGAAACACTCTGTTAGTTAATCATAACTCCAGGGTAGTAAACACTCTGTTAGTAAACACTCTGTTAGTTAATCACAACTCCAGGGTAGTAAACACTCTGTTAGTTAATCACAACTCCAGGGTAGAAACACTCTGTTAGTTAATCATAACTCCAGGGTAGTAAACACTCTGTTAGTAAACACTGTTAGTTAATCACAACTCCAGGGTAGTAAACACTCTGTTAGTTAATCACAACTCCAGGGTAGAAACACTCTGTTAGTTAATCATAACTCCAGGGTAGTAAACACTCTGTTAGTAAACACTCTGTTAGTTAATCACAACTCCAGGGTAGAAACACTCTGTTAGTTAATCACAACTCCAGGGTAGAAACACTCTGTTAGTTAATCATAACTCCAGGGTAGAAACACTATGTTAGTTAATCATAACTCCAGGGTAGAAACACTATGTTAGTTAATCATAACTCCAGGGTAGAAACACTATGTTAGTTAATCATAACTCCAGGGTAGAAACACTATGTTAGTTAATCACAACTCCAGGGTAGAAACACTATGTTAGTTAATCATAACTCCAGGGTAGTAAACACTCTGTTAGTAAACACTCTGTTAGTTAATCATAACTCCAGGGTAGTAAACACTCTGTTAGTAAACACTCTGTTAGTTAATCACAACTCCAGGGTAGAAACACTCTGTTAGTTAATCATAACTCCAGGGTAGAAACACTCTGTTAGTTAATCACAACTCCAGGGTAGTAAACACTCTGTTAGTTAATCATAACTCCAGGGTAGAAACACTCTGTTAGTTAATCATAACTCCAGGGTAGTAAACACTCTGTTAGTTAATCACAACTCCAGGGTAGAAACACTCTGTTAGTTAATCATAACTCCAGGGTAGAAACACTATGTTAGTTAATCACAACTCCAGGGTAGAAACACTATGTTAGTTAATCATAACTCCAGGGTAGTAAACACTCTGTTAGTAAACACTCTGTTAGTTAATCATAACTCCAGGGTAGTAAACACTCTGTTAGTAAACACTGTTAGTTAATCACAACTCCAGGGTAGTAAACACTCTGTTAGTTAATCATAACTCCAGGGTAGTAAACACTCTGTTAGTTAATCACAACTCCAGGGTAGTAAACACTCTGTTAGTTAATCATAACTCCTGGGTAGTAAACACTCTGTTAGTTAATCACAACTCCAGGGTAGAAACACTCTGTTAGTTAATCATAACTCCAGGGTAGAAACACTATGTTAGTTAATCACAACTCCAGGGTAGAAACACTATGTTAGTTAATCATAACTCCAGGGTAGAAACACTATGTTAGTTAATCACAACTCCAGGGTAGAAACACTATGTTAGTTAATCATAACTCCAGGGTAGAAACACTATGTTAGTTAATCACAACTCCAGGGTAGAAACACTCTGTTAGTTAATCACAACTCCAGGGTAGAAACACTATGTTAGTTAATCACAACTCCAGGGTAGAAACACTATGTTAGTTAATCACAACTCCAGGGTAGAAACACTATGTTAGTTAATCACAACTCCAGGGTAGAAACACTATGTTAGTTAATCACAACTCCAGGGTAGAAACACTATGTTAGTTAATCACAACTCCAGGGTAGAAACACTCTGTTAGTTAATCACAACTCCAGGGTAGAAACACTCTGTTAGTTAATCACAACTCCAGGGTAGTAAACACTCTGTTAGTTAATCACAACTCCAGGGTAGAAACACTCTGTTAGTTAATCACAACTCCAGGGTAGTAAACACTCTGTTAGTTAATCACAACTCCAGGGTAGTAAACACTCTGTTAGTTAATCACAACTCCAGGGTAGTAAACACTCTGTTAGTTAATCACAACTCCAGGGTAGTAAACACTCTGTTAGTTAATCATAACTCCAGGGTAGAAACACTCTGTTAGTTAATCATAACTCCTGGGTAGTAAACACTGTTAGTTAATCATAACTCCAGGGTAGTAAACACTCTGTTATCCACTCACTCCACTCTATATTTCCCCCTCTCTATCTCTCCACTCTCTATTTCCCCCTCTCTCTCTCCACTCTCTATTTCCCCCTCTCTTATCTCCACTCTCTATTTCCCCCTTTCTCTCTCCACTCTCTATTTCCCTCTCTCTCCACTCTCAATTTCCCCCTCTCTCTCCACTCTCTATTTCCCCCTCTCTATCTCCACTCTCTATTTCCCCCCCTCTCTCTCTACTCTCTATTTCCCTCTCTATCTCTCCACTCTCTATGTCCCCCTCTCGACCTCTCCACTCTCTATTTCCTCCTCTCTCTCTCTCCACTCTCTATTTCCCCCTCTCTCTCTCTCCACTCTATTTCCCCCCTCTCTCTCTCTCCACTCTCTATGTCCCCCTCTCTCTCTCCACTCTCTATTTCCCCCCTCTCTCTCTCTCTCCACTCTCTATCTCACCCTCTCTCTCTCTCTCCACTCTCTATCTCCAGAGAGGGGAGCGATAGACTGGGAAATATAGAGAGGGGAGGGAATGCTGGCAGTTTTACAGGCTCCTGACCAGTTCTATTTTGTGTAATATTTTGAGCTGATCTTAACTTTTTTGTACATCATGTTACCTATAAAAATAAAGTCACACACTCCATATATAAACTCCCAGTAATCTTTATATAGGTGGACCCATTGTTAACAGGCGTTATAATGAAGACCATAGACAGCTCCTGAGTTTATAGTTTGGGGAAGTTTACAATTTATTCTACCAAACTGTTTGCGCATTTTTATAGAACAGTTTAATTTCAATAACGTTTTAGTTTTGTAAAGTTTTTTATTTTTTATGTTAGGTGGTTCATTATAAAAATCTGAATAAAAAAATGATAAAAATCTAAAAGTTAAAATTCAAATAATGCAAGAACAACACCCTTTGACACCTGGACACATTGATACACCGCGATCCATTGTGTGGCTAAAAACATTTGAGAATGGAACTCACAGATAGCTATAGGCCAATGCAGTAGTATTAGAGTCAGCTAAGTAAAATATATAGGCCGAAAAACCAACAAACCAAAACAGTAGAAAATATCCTGATGGAAATACAGGTTCATCTCTCTACTCTGCCTATCTGCCTCCCTTTCTATCTGTCTTGACTTGAGCTATCTCTAGTGAAGTGCAACATTGTATCAACTCAGCAGGTTGGCGTGCTCAGGCGGCTCCCTCCACGTTATCAGGACAGAGAAACCACACACATGCTCATTGCTCACATAAAGCAAAACTAAGCCGAAACTTGTTTCTCACAAGTGTAGCAGGTTGTCTACTCTGCGTATCAGCACAATTTATCAACTTTTATCATTTATTTATTTATCTTAGTTGTTTTGCACTGACTCCTTTGCACTGGCTCTATGCACACTCCAACACACACACACTCCAACACACACACACACACACTTCAATACATACACACACTCAAACACACACACACACACCAACACACACACACACACTCCAACACATACACACACTCCAACACACACACACACACACTCCAACACATACACACACACACACACTCCAACACATACACACACTCCAACACACACACACACACACCCCAACACACACACACACACTCCAACACATACACACACACACTCCAACACACACACACACTCCAACACACACACACACACTCCAACACATACATACACTCCAACACATACACACACTACAACACATACACACACTACAACACACACACACACACACACACAAATACACACACTCCAACACATACACACACACACACACTACATGCGCTCATACACACACACACACACCAACACATACACACTACATGCGCTCATACACACACACACACACACACACACTCCAACACATACACACACGCACACTACATGAGGCTCATACACACACACACACACTCCAACACATACACACACACTCCAACACATACACACACGCACACTACATGCGCTCATACACACAAAACACACACATGCATATTGATGCCACTCACACACAGACACTTTCACACTTCACATACCCTTCTGCTACTCTGTTCATAACAATAATAATAATATATCCTTCTACTACTCTGTTTATAATAATGTCCTCTTCTTCTTCTTCTACTCTGTTTATAATAATGTCCAATTCTTCTACTACTCTGTTTATAATAATATCCTCTTCTTCTTCTACTCTGTTTATAATAATGTCTTCTTCTTCTTCTACTCTGTTTATAATAATGTCCTCTTCTTCTTCTTCTACTCTGTTTATAATAATGTCCTCTTCTTCTTCTACTCTGTTTATAATAATGTCCTCTTCTTCTTCTACTCTGTTTATAATAATGTCCTCTTCTTCTTCTACTCTGTTTATAATAATATCCTCTTCTTCTTCTACTCTGTTTATAATAATATCTTCTTCTACTCTGTTTATAATACTACTCTGTTTATAATAATGTCTTCTTCTTCTTCTACTCTGTTTATAATAATATCCTCTTCTTCTTCTACTCTGTTTATAATAATGTCTTCTTCTTCTTCTACTCTGTTTATAATAATATCCTCTTCTTCTACTACTCTGTTTATAATAATATCCTCTTCTTCTACTACTCTGTTTATAATAAAATCCTCTTCTTCTTCTACTCTGTTTATAATAATATCCTCTTCTTCTTCTACTCTGTTTATAATAATATCCTCTTCTTCTTCTACTCTGTTTATAATAATATCCTCTTCTTCTTCTACTCTGTTTATAATAATGTCTTCTTCTTCTTCTACTCTGTTTATAATAATATCCTCTTCTTCTTTTACTCTGTTTATAATAATATCCTCTTCTTCTTCTTCTACTCTGTTTATAATAATGTCTTCTTCTTCTTCTACTCTGTTTATAATAATAATAATGTCTTCTTCTTCTTCTACTCTGTTTATAATAATATCCTCTTCTTCTTCTACTCTGTTTATAATAATGTCCTCCTCTTCTTCTTCTACTCTGTTTATAATAATGTCTTCTTCTTCTACTCTGTTTATAATAATAATAATATCTTCTTCGTCTTGTCTCAACATTTTAAATTATACTCCAGACACATTTTCTTCCCACATTTTAGATGCTTTTCAATAATCAGCAACGTGCGCTGCCCAAATAGACCTAGGCCTGCGCACTTGTGATTTGAAACAATCCACAGCTAAGTCAAGCTCTCTGGTGAAGTATTTTGAATGATTGTATTTAGACAGGAGTAATTATATAATTTTGGCAAAACATCAATTTACTTTAGTGGAAGCCAGCATCTTAACGGTGCACTATGCACCCGGCAACTTTCCTTTCTAATTCGTGAGTAGCTGAAACCAGAGATCTGTAAATAATGATGAGAGGCTCATGTCTCCACCCTAACAATGTGAGTCGTTGTCCTCAAGGCGGGAATGCAGGCAAAAAGCTTAGGTCTAGATATTATGCCCATAGAAATGCAAATGGACTTATTCAGGACAGATTTTGGCAAGAGTGAGCCATCTCACCTCTTCCTCTCTGCTAAAATTAGCGAGTGAAACAGCGCCCCTCTGTCTTACTATATGTAGCCAATGTATCTGATGCTGTCTGGCCAGAAAAGGTATGACATGCCATACTCCTTTTGTTCAGACAGTATCAGATGCATGGTCTACACATACGGAGACAGATGCTTTATCTCGGATGCTTTATCTGTCTATTTATTTATTTATTTAACTAGGCAAGTCAGTTAACCTCTTGAAACTCCCCATCCCGGATCCGGGATTGTGACTAAGCCTCAGGCTCATTAGCATAACGCAACGTTAACGATTTCTGAAAATCGCAAATAAAATTAAAATAATGCGTTTGCTCTCAAGCTTAGCCTTTTCTTAACAACACTGTCATCTCAGATTTTCAAAATATGCTTTTGAACCATAGAAATTGACTAATTTGTGTAAGAGTATGCAAAGCTAGCATAGCATTTTGTGTAGCATGTAGCACGCAACATTTTCACAAAAGCCAGATAACCAAATAAATAAAATCATTTACCTTTGAAGAGCTTCTGATGTTTTCAATGAGGAGACTCCCAGCCACATACCAAATGCGCAGTGTTTCCTGAAAGCGTCTGTGTGTAGGAGAAATCGCACCGTTTTCTACATTGCGCCTGGCTACCGAAACGAACCGAAAATGCAGTCACCTACAACGTGAAACTTTTTCCGGATTAACTACATAATATCGACCGAAACATGGCAAACGTTGTTTGGAATCAATCCTCAAGGTGTTTTTTCACATATCTCTTCATTGACATGCAGTTCATGGAAGCTTGCTTTCTCTCTGTGCCCCATGGAAAAATACTGGCAGGTGACTTTGCGCACCAATTTCGGCGCAGGACACCGGGCAGACACGTGGTAAATGTGGTCTCTTATGGTCAATCTTCCAACGATCTGCCTACAAATACGTCACAATGCTGCAGACACCTTGGGGAAACGACAGAAAGGGCAGACTCATTCGTCTTGCGTTCACAGCCATATAAGGAGATCATGAAAGACAGAGCCTCAAAAATCCTTGTCATTTCCTGGATGCCAAGTCATCTTGGTTTTGCCTGAAGCTCACGTTAAAGGGCACGCACAGAGAAGATATTTGTATTTCTGGACACGTCAGAGTGTTTTCTTTCGAACAGTAGCAATTATATGCATAGTCGAGCATCTTTTTGTGACAAAATATCTTGTTTAAAACGGGAACGTTTTTCTTCCAAAAATGAAATAGCGCCACCATAAGTGTAAGAGGTTAAGAACAAATTCTTATTTCCAATGATGGCCTAGGAACAGTGGGTTAACTGCCTTGTTCAGGGGCAGAACAACGGATTTGTACCTTGTCAGCTCGGGGGTTTGAACTTGCAACCTTCCAGTTACTAGTCCAACGCTCTAACCTCCAGGCTACCCTGCCACCCCAGGTGTGCATCTCAGTCAACTAAATGATCAACGGGCAAGGAGGTAGGGTATGGCGGGACAGGTCCCCGGTAACACTGGCCCTGTGCCAGAACAACAACCTCTCCCTCAATTTGGGAAAGACAACGGAGCTTATCATGGACTACAGAAAATGGAAAGCTGAAGAGCGGGTTCAGAGCTTCAAGTTGCTCCATGTCCACATCACTAAGGACCTATCACGGTCCAAACACACCAACACAGCTGTGAAGAGGGCAAAACAATGCCTCTTCCACCTCAGGAAGAGAGCATCTTGACTGGCTGCATCACCGCCTGGTATGGCAACTGCTCGGCATCTGACCGCAAAGCGCTGCAGAAGGTACATCACTGGGGCTGAACTCTCTGCCATCCAGGACCTTTATACCAGGCGGTGTCAGAGGAAGACCCTAAAATTGTCAAAGATTCCAGCTACCCAAGTCAGGGACTGTTTTCTCTGCTACCACACGGCAAGCGGTACCGGAGGGTACCGGAGGGGGAGGAAGGGGAGAGGTAAGGGGAGACGGTGGGGGGGGGGGGAGACGGGGGAGGAAGGGGAGAGATAAGGGGACACGGGGGAGGAAGGGGAGAGGTAAGGGGAGACGGGGGGAGGAAGGGGAGACGGGTGGAGGAAGGGGGAGAGATAAGGGGAGAAGGGGGAGGAAGGGGAGAGGTAAGGGGAGACGGGGGAAGAGGGGAGAGGTAATGAGAGACGAGGGGAGGGGAGACGGGGGGGGGGGAGACGGGGGGGGAGGAAGGGGAGACAGGGGGGGGAAGGGGAGACGGGGGGAGGAGGGGAGAGGTAAGGGGAGACGGGGGGGAAGGGGAGGAAGGGGAGACAGGGGGAGAAGGGAGAGGTAAGGAGAGACGGGGGGAGGGGAGACGGGGTAGGAGGGGAGAGGTAAGGGGAGACGGGGGAGGGAGGGGAGAGGTAAGGGGAGACGGGGGAGGGAGGGGAGAGGTAAGGGGAGAAGGGGGGAGGTAAGGTGAGATGGGGGGAGGAAGGGGAGAGGTAAGGGGAGACGGGGGGAAGTAAGGTGAGATGGGGGGAGGAAGGGGAGAGGTAAGGGGAGACGGGGGAAGAGGGGAGAGGTAAGGGGAGATGGGGGGGGGAAGAGGGGAGAGGTAAGGGGAGAAGGGGGGAGGTAAGGGTGAGATGGGGGGGGAGGAAGTGGAGAGGTAAGGGGAGACGGGGGGAAGAGGGAGGGGAGAGGTAAGGGGAGAGGGGGAAGGGGGGGGGAGGTAAGGTGAGATGGGGGAGGAAGTGGAGAGGTAAGGGGAGACGGGGGGAAGAGGGGGAGAGGTAAGGGGAGACGGGGGAAGAGGGGGAGAGGTAAGGGGAAACGGGGGGAGAAGAGGGGAGAGGTAAGGGGAGACGGGGGAGGAAGGGGAGAGGTAAGGGGGAGACGGGGGAGGAAGGGGAGAGGTAAGGGGAGATGGGGGAGGGGAGATGAGGGGGAAGGGGAGAGGTAAGGGGAGAAGGGGGGAGGAAGGGGAGAGGTAAGGAGAGACAGGGGGGGGAGGGGAGAGAAGAGGTGGTAAAGCCATTTTGCTTGGTCAATCAAAACCCTCCAACTTCGAAATTTGATGTCTGAGAAACATGGATAAACATCTCATTTTGAAGGGAGACTGTGAGAGCTGGTTGGTCGAGCTTCCTCTGTCCATCAGTTCAGGTCTGCATCCAGTGGAGAAACGTTCACTGGGGAGAGCAAAAGGCAGAACTTTAGGTCCAGGGCTGGATCAGAAATATTTGTTATATTTGCACAGCTTTTATTATGACTGCAATAGCTGATGGTGGCATGAAAGGGCTACGTTTTGATGATTAAACAAGTTGTAAGTTTGAGGGCTTGGCTACACACTGGCCAACCAAGGCTTTCCTTGGCTTAATACTGCATGCATTTGTCTCAAGTTCTGTAGGTTATTGGCAATCATTGCCCTCAACTTCAGTTCGTCTGGGGGCAGAATAGTCCATTGTGGATTGATACTACAGTTTATGAAAAGCATTGGCAACAACAACAAGTGGATTGAGTGATGGCAAATGTTGTTGTTTTTTAACTAAAAAAACAACAACATCCAGTATTGGCTTAGTAATTGGCTTCGACGAGAAAAGGCCTTTATGCATCTTACTTATCCTCAAATAAAAAATACTTAGCTCCTGTAACTGGTATTGTATGTGTGAGGCACGTTCTCAATAAGCACGATATAGCCTAGGCCTGCCGTTAAATATGGTGTTATCGGACTAGAAACATTTGAATAGACTATGTTTGGAGGAGCACGTCTTTGGTAACCAGACAATAGGTACTGATTGGAAATGGGAAAGGACACGAGCCGAATGGGGTGCGCACTGCAGGTAGGCCTTTGTGAATTGGGAATAATGAAACAAAATAACATGTCGGCAAAAGCTCTGCGAGCCATTTGGAAACCTTTTATGGACAGGCTCCTTGGCTAATGCATGTCCAGGATATCAAACAAGACGCCAGACACATTGCTGTTGAGACAGCTTTCGTTATAGTAGGGAAAAGGTCACTTACTAAGGGCTTGTTTTTTTAATCCAAAGAAATGGAAAACAATCAATTGTTACAGGAAAATAACTTAAATGTCTCTAAATACGAGTGTTACCGGATTATCTCCTCTCTCATTCCATGATGGGCATAGAGTTTAGTCTACATGGAGGGTTTTTACGCACATCCACAATAATAACAGGAGCTGGCTGAAGTCATAATAATAATATAACATAGATAAATAGGAGATGTCTGCTCACTGTTTTGCTGCTGCCAAACTTGATCTTTTAATACAGCTTTGGTGATTTAAGATTCCAATGAGCTCTCACGAGCCAAACCCTTTGTCGATAGTATTGAGTACTTGGCAATGGCATTGGGCCTGACAAAAAAACACAGCCTTCATTAAGAGGAGGGTAGGATATTCTTGTAATTAAAAAAAAAATCTAATTAAACGAAATGGGGGAAAAACATGAGTTTTTTTTAGGTTTCTAAATAAGAGGTTTACGGGCATGAAAAGCACATCTCTCTTGTTCTATGTGCATATTTACTGGCACTGCGTCACGGCTGGATACGCGTTCTCAAAATCCATCCCATAATCACCTTTCCGCAAATATGGTTACCCCAGTAAAACCAGCTTTAGGTTTGGTCTTAAATATCCATACCAGCCGCATGCTAAAATGTAAGGACACACAACAGATATTGCCACCCCTCCCACCTCAGCGCAAGCGACCTCATATAAAACAGATAAATGACCGATTCTGGCGCTAGTGTTTGAAAATAGAAGAGCGCCGGCTTTAACAGGTCTAAATTGCAAACGAACGTGCGTTTGACAATTGCGCTGTCTTAACGCCAGTCGAAAATAGATGCCTCTGTCTCACCTCTCCAAACCTTAATGGCACACAGATAGGTATGTGGCAAGCAGCTGTGGTAACACACACGCGCGCACACACACGCGCACACACAAACACACACACACACAGCCGACGCTTCATTTGTTAATCGTGAGCTTCTGAAACAAAAAGTGAGTCGGAGGGGGGGACCTGGGGAGCTCTGAGGTACCAGAGAGGGGGGGGGGGGGGACAAATTACCTTCATAATAAAGCATTGCATGCGTATCATCGCATTTGAGTAGTGGCATAGAGCAGTAGAGTAGAGGCACTTACAGAAGTTGCGCACAGGGGAACATCTTAGTAGCCTGGGGTCCAGGAAGAATGTGGACTTTTATAAACGTATTTCATGCAATTCTACATCATTTTACATGACTGCAGACTTTGGCAGAATCTTTTTTAATACCGCACAAATGATCGAAATGAAAGGCTACACTGACAAACTGAGAATCTGAGATACATAAAGACGACCATTAATCCATCAATAGCATTGGCCTAGGTATGTGGAGTCATATTGTAGGCTACAATATGAGGAGGAAATTATAGTCCTAAAAATGCAATCCAGTTTTACTGACTCACCCACCGATGTGGGGGTCACTCGCTGGTCATAGTTCATACCGAAAGCATATTTCTCGGTCTTACTATGTAAAACAATATTTGGAAATTGATCAAATATTTTGCTCACCTACAGAAGACAGATTAGAGTCTTCTCTTTTCAGCAGGAGCCATTTTGTTTCCAACCTGTGTTTTCACGGAGATCCCATTGTAATACTGTGACAGATTTGCCACGCGTTTACGACTAGGCTATGCCTTGGTGATGGCAACGCACAGCTCGGCAACTATTGATCATCTGTTTCTAAATTACAGCCATTTTCATGGTGTAGTAGTAGGCTATTCTGAATTATTTTGACCGACATTGGACAGACAGCAGTACTCACACAGCCATGGCCAAGAGTTGGTCTCAAATATAGGTTACAATGTTTTGCAAACCATAAACCCGGGGCAGCCTAATCCGATTCAAATCTTAGAATATCAGGCACAGAGGCAACTTGAATTAACTTTGATTGCTTTTGATTTCCTTTTTACATTGCAAAAAGTAACAATTACTTTTCAGGAGCGGTAGGGATCCGGCCCAATACCTTCCGAAACGAAACAGTCCAAAACAAAGAGGTGCTGAATCTTGTTCCGGCAGGATCTGGCTCAAATGAAGCTCTGGATAAAGCTCTGTGCCAGCCTGCCATGTAAACACACACACACACACTCACCAGACACACACACCAGACACACCAGACATTAGCATGGGGTGTACAGTATGCCAATGCCTGCAGCCAGACGCCATGCATGCCAAGCCTCTATAATTAGATCACACACACTCTCCTCTTTCCTGTTTACTCTCACTCTCACACACACACACACACACACACCATACTCCTCATTATCAATGTGCCACACACACACACACCATACTCCTCATTATCAATGTGCCACACACACACACACCATACCCCTCATTATCAATGTGCCACACACACACACACACACACACACACACACACACACACACACACACACACCATACTCCTCATTATCAATGTGTCACACATACACCATACTACTCATTATCAATGTGTCACACACACACACACACACACACACACACACACACACACACACACACACACACACACACACACACACACACACACACACACACACCTCATTATCAATGTGCCACACAGACACACACACCATACCACTCACTCATTATCAATGTGCTACACACACACACCATACTAGTCATTATCAATGTGTCACACATACACCATACTACTCATTATCAATGTGTCACACACACACACACACACACACACACACACACACACACACACACACACACACACACACACACACACACACACACACACACACACACACACACACACACACACACACCATACTCCTCACACTAGAGAGAGCTTGATACAATTGACCTGGAAGTGCGAAGACACAGCTGGGGGGGGGGGAGGGGAAAAGGGTGTCAGGGAGGGAGAGGAAAAGGGTGTCAGGGAGGGAGAGGAAAAGGGTGTCTGGGAGGGGAAAAGGGTGTCTGGGAGGGAGGGGAAAAGGGTGTCAGGGAGGGGAAAAGGGTGTCAGGGAGGGGAAAAGGGTGTCAGGGAGGGGAAAAGGGTGTCAGGGAGGGGAAAAGGGTGTCTGGGAGGGAGGGGAAAAGGGTGTCTGGGAGGGAGGGGAAAAGGGTGTCAGGGAGGGAGGGGAAAAGGGTGTCTGGGAGGGAGGGGAAAAGGGTGTCTGGGAGGGAGGGGAAAAGGGTGTCAGGGAGGGGAAAAGGGTGTCAGGGAGGGGGGAAAAGGGTGTCTGGGAGGGAGGGGAAAAGGGTGTCTGGGAGGGAGGGGAAAAGGGTGTCTGGGAGGGAGGGGAAAAGGGTGTCAGGGAGGGAGGGGAAAAGGGTGTCTGGGAGGGAGGGGAAAAGGGTGTCTGGGAGGGAGGGGAAAAGGGTGTCTGGGAGGGAGAGGAAAATGGTGTCTGGGAGGGAGGGGAAAAGGGTGTCAGGGAGGGGAAAAGGGTGTCAGGGAGGGGAAAAGGGTGTCAGGGAGGGGAAAAGGGTGTCTGGGAGGGAGGGGAAAAGGGTGTCAGGGAGGGAGGGGAAAATGGTGTCTGGGTGGGAGGGGAAAAGGGTGTCTGGGAGGGGAAAAGGGTGTCTGGGAGGGAGAGGAAAATGGTGTCTGGGAGGGAGGGGAAAAGGGTGTCTGGGAGGGAGGGGAAAAGGGTGTCTGGGAGGGAGGGGAAAAGGGTGTCTGGGAGGGGAAAAGGGTGTCTGGGAGGGAGGGGAAAAGGGTGTCAGGGAGGGAGAGGAAAATGGTGTCTGGGTGTCTGTCAGGAAGGGAGGAGAGGTGTGGAGTGTGTGTGTGTTTGTGTGAGGGGGAGAGGTTTGGAGTGTGTGTGTTTGTGTGAGGGGGGAGAGGTTTGGAGTGTGTGTGTGTGAGAGTGAGGACGAGAGGGGGCAGAGAATTGTGTGGCTGGTGTGGAGGTTTTCTATATAGTCTGGTTTGAAACCCAGTCGGGGGCAGATTGATGCTAAAGGTCAGTGTCTGTGCTGGTGAGAGGGCAGCTTGGTCGCTCAAAATCCACTGCGAAGTTAGACAGCCGTCCCAGTAAGCAGGACGTCAGAAGATGACGTCAAAGCCGGCCACTAGGGGCAACTTGCGTCTCCGAGGGCTGCGTGTTCAATCCCACTGCTTGCCACTCGTTTGTTGTTGTTGTTTTAACCCTGTCCCAAACCTCAACTCTTAACTTCACCATAGGGACTTCATGCCTTAACCTTCAGAATTAGAAGTTTATGGAAAAATGTCTGATTCCACAGTGAGTCTGTGAGAGAGATGGAAGAAGAAAGATATATATATATATATACACATACAAATACTTATTTTCCACCATAATTTGCAAATAAATTCATTAAAAATCCTACAATGTGATTTTCTGGATTTTTTTCTCATTTTGTCTGTCGTAGTTGAAGTGTACCTATGATGAAAATTACAGGCC
>NC_088236.1:10772661-10810161 GCF_036934945.1 Oncorhynchus masou masou | reverse complement strand
CTCTCCCCATAGGATTTACCTCTCCCCATAGGATTTACCTCTCTCCATAGGATTTACCTCTCTCCATAGGATTTACCTCTCTCCATAGGATTTACCTCTCTCCATAGGATTTACCTCTCTCCATAGGATTTACCTCTCTCCATAGGATTTACCTCTCTCCATAGGATTTACCTCTCTCCATAGGATTTACCTCTCTCCATAGGATTTACCTCTCCCCATAGGATTTACCTCTCCCCATAGGATTTACCTCTCCCCATAGGATTTACCTCTCTCCATAGGATTTACCTCTCCCCATAGGATTTACCTCTCCCCATAGGATTTACCTCTCTCCATAGGATTTACCTCTCTCCATAGGATTTACCTCTCTCCATAGGATTTACCTCTCTCCATAGGATTTACCTCTCTCCATAGGATTTACCTCTCTCCATAGGATTTACCTCTCTCCATAGGATTTACCTCTCTCCATAGGATTTACCTCTCTCCATAGAATTTACCTCTCCCCATAGGATTTACCTCTCTCCATAGGATTTACCTCTCCCCATAGGATTTACCTCTCTCCATAGGATTTACCTCTCCCCATAGGATTTACCTCTCTCCATAGGATTTACCTCTCCCCATAGGATTTACCTCTCCCCATAGGATTTACCTCTCCCCATAGGATTTACCTCTCTCCATAGGATTTACCTCTCTCCATAGGATTTACCTCTCTCCATAGGATTTACCTCTCTCCATAGGATTTACCTCTCACCATAGGATTTACCTCTCTCCATAGGATTTACCTCTCCCCATAGGATTTACCTCTCCCCATAGGATTTACCTCTCCCCATAGGATTTACCTCTCCCCATAGGATTTACCTCTCCCCATAGGATTTACCTCTCTCCATAGGATTTACCTCTCTCCATAGGATTTACCTCTCTCCATAGGATTTACCTCTCTCCATAGGATTTACCTCTCTCCATAGGATTTACCTCTCTCCATAGGATTTACCTCTCTCCATAGGATTTACCTCTCTCCATAGGATTTACCTCTCTCCATAGGATTTACCTCTCTCCATAGGATTTACCTCTCTCCATAGAATTTACCTCTCCCCATAGGATTTACCTCTCTCCATAGGATTTACCTCTCCCCATAGGATTTACCTCTCTCCATAGGATTTACCTCTCCCCATAGGATTTACCTCTCTCCATAGGATTTACCTCTCCCCATAGGATTTACCTCTCTCCATAGGATTTACCTCTCCCCATAGGATTTACCTCTCTCCATAGGATTTACCTCTCTCCATAGGATTTACCTCTCTCCATAGGATTTACCTCTCTCCATAGGATTTACCTCTCACCATAGGATTTACCTCTCCCCATAGGATTTACCTCTCCCCATAGGATTTACCTCTCCCCATAGGATTTACCTCTCCCCATAGGATTTACCTCTCCCCATAGGATTTACCTCTCTCCATAGGATTTACCTCTCTCCATAGGATTTACCTCTCTCCATAGGATTTACCTCTCCCCATAGGATTTACCTCTCCCCATAGGATTTACCTCTCTCCATAGGATTTACCTCTCTCCATAGGATTTACCTCTCCCCATAGGATTTACCTCTCCCCATAGGATTTACCTCTCTCCATAGGATTTACCTCTCCCCATAGGATTTACCTCTCCCCATAGGATTTACCTCTCTCCATAGGATTTACCTCTCCCCATAGGATTTACCTCTCCCCATAGGATTTACCTCTCCCCATAGGATTTACCTCTCTCCATAGGATTTACCTCTCTCCATAGGATTTACAGAACACTCAGAAATGTTAATTTCAATAATTCAATAATAATTCAATAATAATTCAATAATAATTCAATAATAATAATAAACAATAATTCAGCCCTGGCATTTTATTACACCAGACATACACACACACACACACACACACACACACACACACACACACACACACACACACACACACACACACACACACACACACACACACACACACACACACACTATACACACACACTATACCCACACATACAGCCTGACCCTACACATCATACTTAGACACAGGCACTATAACTGTTCCTCTGGAGATACAACTCACCACTATAACTGTTCCTCTGTCTGGAGATACAACTCACCACTATAACTGTTCCTCTGTCTGGAGATACAACTCACCACTATAACTGTTCCTCTGGAGATACAACTCACCACTATAACTGTTCCTCTGGAGACACAACTCACCACTATAACTGTTCCTCTGGAGATACAACTCACCACTATGACTGTTCCTCTGGAGATACAACTCACCACTATAACTATTCCTCTGGAGATACAACTCACCACTATAACTATTCCTCTGGAGATACAACTCACCACTATGACTGTTCCTCTGGAGATACAACTCACCACTATAACTATTCCTCTGGAGATACAACTCACCACTATAACTATTCCTCTGGAGATACAACTCACCACTATAACTGTTCCTCTGGAGATACAACTCACCACTATGACTGTTCCTCTGGAGATACAACTCACCACTATGACTGTTCCTCTGTCTGGAGATACAACTCACCACTATAACTGTTCCTCTGTCTGGAGATACAACTCACCACTATAACTGTTCCTCTGTCTGGAGATACAACTCACCACTATAACTGTTCCTCTGTCTGGAGATACAACTCACCACTATAACTGTTCCTCTGTCTGGAGATACAACTCACCACTATAACTGTTCCTCTGGAGATACAACTCACCACTATGACTGTTCCTCTGGAGATACAACTCACCACTATGACTGTTCCTCTGGAGATACAACTCACCACTATAACTGTTCCTCTGGAGATACAACTCACCACTATAACTGCTCCTCTGGAGATACAACTCACCACTATAACTGTTCCTCTGGAGATACAACTCACCACTATGACTGTCCCTCTGTCTGGAGATACAACTCACCACTATGACTGTTCCTCTGTCTGGAGATACAACTCACCACTATAACTGTTCCTCTGTCTGGAGATACAACTCACCACTATAACTGTTCCTCTGTCTGGAGATACAACTCACCACTATAACTGTTCCTCTGTCTGGAGATACAACTCACCACTATAACTGTTCATCTGGAGATACAACTCACCACTATGACTGTTCCTCTGGAGATACAACTCACCACTATAACTGTTCCTCTGTCTGGAGATACAACTCACCACTATGACTGTTCCTCTGTCTGGAGATACAACTCACCACTATGACTGTTCCTCTGGAGATACAACTCACCACTATAACTGTCCCTCTGTCTGGAGACACAACTCACCACTATAACTGTTCCTCTGGAGATACAACTCACCACTATAACTGTTCCTCTGGAGATACAACTCACCACTATAACTGTTCATCTGGAGATACAACTCACCACTATAACTGTTCCTCTGTCTGGAGATACAACTCACCACTATGACTGTTCCTCTGTCTGGAGATACAACTCACCACTATGACTGTTCCTCTGGAGATACAACTCACCACTATGACTGTTCCTCTGGAGATACAACTCACCACTATGACTGTTCCTCTGTCTGGAGACACAACTCACCACTATAACTGTTCCTCTGGAGATACAACTCACCACTATAACTGTTCATCTGGAGATACAACTCACCACTATGACTGTTCCTCTGGAGATACAACTCACCACTATGACTGTTCCTCTGGAGATACAACTCACCACTATAACTGTTCATCTGGAGATACAACTCACCACTATAACTGTTCCTCTGTCTGGAGATACAACTCACCACTATGACTGTTCCTCTGGAGATACAACTCACCACTATGACTGTTCCTCTGTCTGGAGACACAACTCACCACTATAACTGTTCCTCTGGAGATACAACTCACCACTATAACTGTTCATCTGGAGATACAACTCACCACTATAACTGTTCCTCTGTCTGGAGATACAACTCACCACTATGACTGTTCCTCTGGAGATACAACTCACCACTATGACTGTTCCTCTGTCTGGAGATACAACTCACCACTATGACTGTTCCTCTGCTCTAGACATGTGGTTTGCCTCCCTGTTGTTCTGTCTATCTTTCTCAGCATCTTCTCTGCTGTCACTGTGCTTCTTCTTGTTCTCTGTCTTTCTCTCGGTCTGTCTTGCTTAAGCCACATACGTTATAAAAGCCAAGCTAATGATTTAGGCTGTATTGCTAATTAGTGCCTGTCATGTGTGTTCCCCCTGAATCAACACCTAGTGTTAATTACTTTTCCAGGCTAACATTTGTCCCCTGGTGTCGCTGCTGCCTCTGACTTCTACAGTTGGTGGCACCAGCCCATGATTTGGTCGTACCCAAATCATGAGTCATCTTGTAAAGTTATTCATATGGCTTTATTAAGAACAATAATAGACTACTCAGGTGTTCAAGAAACCTTGGTAGTAAAATAGTTTATATTTAGCTGAATATTCAAAGTGGAGAAATCAATTCCTATATAAACACCTATATACAGTTGAAGTCGGAAGTTTACATACACTTAAGTTGGAGTCATTAAAACTCATTTTTCAACCACTCCACAAATTTCTTGTTTACAAACTATTATTTCACTAGATTATTTCATTTATAATTCACTGTATTCACAATTCCAGTGGGTCAGAGGTTTACATACACTAAGTTGACTGTGCCTTTAAACAGCTTGGAAAATTCCAGAAAATGATGTCATAGCTTTAGAAGCTTCTGATTCTGCTAATTGACATCATTTTAACTTGGTGCCTCTTGGTGGGCCAAAATGCACCCAACTTATTGTGGGAAGCTTGTGGAAGGCTACCTAAAATGTTTGACCCAAGTTAAACAATTTAAAGGCAGTGCTACCAAATACTAATTGAGTGTATGTAAACTTCTGACCCACTGGGAATGTGATGAAAGAAACAAAAGCTGAAATAAATCATTCTCTCTACTATTATTCTGACATTTCACATTCTTAAAATAAAGTGGTGATCCCAACTAACCTAAGACAGGGATTTATTTACAAGGGTTAAATGTCAGGAATTGTGAAAAACTGAGTTTAAATGTATTTGGCTAAGGTTTATGTAAACGTCTGACTTCAACTGTATACTGAACTGTGTCATTTTCATCAAGGGTTTTTTTTTTTACCTTTATTTAACTAGGCAAGTCAGTTAAGAACAAATTCTTATTTTCAATGACGGCCTAGGAACAGTGGTAGGAACTAGGAACACTGCTCTAACCACTAGGCTACACTGTTTAATACTGGGAGGTATTTATCATATCCTTTTTGTCTCAAATCACACGGACTGTTTCAGTGTTTTGGTAGAGTGGGCATATGTGTTTAACAGAAATAGTGTGTGTGTGTGTGTGTGTGTGTGTCCGTTTTTGTTTGTGTGTGTGTGTCCGTGTTTGTTTGTGTGTGTGTGTGTGTCCGTGTTTGTGTGTCTGTATATATGTGTGTTTATTGACAACATCTTTATGATCTAGCTCTTAAAAATAAAAAATAAACACCTAAAATGACTAAAATCTAACTGCCTGTAGCTCAGGACATAAAGCATGGATATATTTATTCTTGCTACCGTTTGAAAGGAAACACTTTGAAATGTGTGTAAATGTGGAACTAATGTAGGAGAATATAACACATTAGATCTGGTAAAAGATAATACAAAGAAAAAAACATGTTTTTTTAAAATGTTTTGTTCCGTCATCTTTGAAATGCAAGTTAAAGGCCATAATGTACTATTCCTGGTTAGGCGCAATTTCGATTTTGGCCACTAGATGGCAGCAGTGTATGTGCAAAGTTTTAGACTAATCCAATAAACCATTGTATTTCTGTTGAAAATGTTGTATCAAGACTGCCCACATGTGCCTGTAATAGCTGCTGTAAATTGGACAGTGCAGTTCGATTAACAGTTGTTCTGCCCATATCAGATATGTCTATGTCCTGGGAAATGCTCTTGGTTGGTTGGTTGGCTGGTTAGTTGTTTGGTTGGTTGGTTGGTTGGCTGGCTGGCTGGTTGGCTGGTTAGTATTTTGGTTGGTTGGTTGGCTGATTAGTTGTTTGGTTGGTTGGTTGGCTGGCTTTTTTGTTGGTTAGTTGTTTGGCTGGTTAGTTGGTTGGTTCGTTGGTTGGTTGGTTGGCTGGCTGGTTGGTTAGTTCCTCTCAGTCTCACGGTGGTTAACTATCTGCTCCTGACTTAATTAACAGGATTTCAAATGCGTATTTTAGTTTATATGCAGGAAGACATCTCACTGTGTGTGGGTGTGCATGCATGTGTGTGCACGTGTCTTTTAAGTTTTTATATATTCAAATAAAATTTAATTTGTCACGTACACATGTTTAGTAGATGTTATTGCATGTGTAGCGAAATGCTTGTGTTTCTAGCTCCAACAGTGCAGTAGTATCTAACAAATCATATCTAACAATTTCACAACAATACACACAAATCTAAAGTAAAGGAATGGAATTAAGAATATATAAGTATTTTGTCGAGCAATGTCAGAGCGTCGTGGAAACTCAAACAAAAGAGCGAGGAGTACCTTGAATAAATAACACAAGCGCACAATGATTATCACACGGGACGAGACCCGTAATCATCTGTGTAATCCACAAGGGCACGAAAGCCCAAAACACACAGCACAGGTCCTCACAGTACCAACGGACATAACAATAATCAACAGCACCGTGGTGAACAGAAGGGCACATATATATACACATACAATCAGTGGGAATAGGGGACAGGTGTCCGTGATGACAGTTCTGGAGGGATCTGTGACACTAGTGTTCCAAGTGGCCAGTGATTTCAAGTCAATGTATACAGGAAGACTTGTCATGTCCACTCACCACTCACTGACTGTGAATAAAAAATAAATTATTTCCGTGTCAGTTATTAGCTAGAGGAGTGTTGTTGTGGTCAGGAGGAATGTCTCTCTATTTTAGCCTTTCTATTTTTGATGGTTGAGATGAATATCAATATCAATGTCTTATTTTATTATGTAATGGTTCAACCGACTGGAGTCTCTACACAACATTAAATAGGGGATTGAAGTCAGATCACCTGTTGTTTGTTACCACAGTAACTGTAGTTATGGAAAATGAACCAATTTGTTTCCTTTTTATAAGAGTAGACTATTGTTACAAAATATGTTTATTCCCTTGACATATACTGTAACAGTGTCATTACAAAATACATTGTTAAAGAACTTTGTCTATCAGATTACATACTGTTTGATTCCCTCCCTTTTGATCTGCCAAGACAGAGAGAGAGAGAGCGAGAGAGAGGGAGACAGGGAGACAGGGAGAGAGGGAGACAGGGAGAGGGAGACAGGGAGAGAGAGACACAGGGAGAGAGAGAGAAAGGGAGAGAGAGACAGGGAGAGAGAGACAGGGAGAGAGAGACAGGGAGAGAGAGAGAGGGAGTGAGAGAGAGAGAGACAGGGCGAGAGAGACTGGGAGAGAGAGAGACTGGGAGAGAGAGAGACTGGGAGAGAGAGAGTCAGGGAGAGAGAGAGACAGGGAGAGAGAGAGAGAGAGACAGGGAGAGAGAGAGAGAGACAGGGAGAGAGAGAGAGAGAGAGACAGGGAGAGAGAGAGATACATGGAGACCGAAAGACAGGTAGAGAGAGAGAGAGACAGGAAGACTGAGGGACAGTGAGGATATACTAGGATACATCAGCTGTTGATCTTTTAGCATTGGTATCTCTGGGCGTCACCAGTACTGTATGTATTTGTGTAGAGATTTGAATCAAACTCTTTTAAAATCAGAGATTGTGTAACAGCCTTATTCTAAAATGGTTTAATATATTTTTTTCCTCATCAATCTACACACAATAACCCATAATGACAAAGAGAAAACAGGTTTTTATAAATGTTTGCAAATTTATTAGAAATATAATACAGAAAAACTTTATTTACAGAAGTATTCAGACCCTTTGCTATGAGACTCGAAATTGAGCTGAGGTGCATCCTGTTCCCATTGATCATCCTTGAGATGTTTCTACGACTTGATGGGAGTCCACCTGTGGTAAATTCAGTTGATTGGACATGATTTGGAAAGGGGCAAAGCCTGTCTATATAAGGTCCCACAGTTGACAGTGTATGTCAGAGCAAAAACCAAGCCATGAGGTTGAAGGAATTGTCCGTAGAGCTCCGAGACAAGACTGTGTTGAGGCAAAGATCTGGGGAAGGGTAACAAAAAATGCCTACAGCATTGAAGGTCCCCAAGAACACAGTGGCCTCCATCATTCTTAAATGGAAGGAGTTTGGAACCACCAAGACTTCCTAGAGCTGGCCTCCCGGCCAAACTGAGCAATCGTGGGACAAGGGCCTTGGTCAGGGAGGTGACCAAGAGCCTGATGGTTACTCTGACAGAGCTCCAGAGTTCCTCTGTGGAGATTGGAGAACCTTCCAGAAAGACAACCATCTCTGCAGCACTCCACCTATCAGGCCTTTATGGTATAGTGGCCAGATGAAAGCCACTCCTCAGTAAAAGGCACGTGACAGACCGCTTGGAGTTTGCCAAAAGATTCTCTGGTCTGATGAAACCAAGATTGGAATATTTGTCCTGAATGCCAAGCGTCACGTCTGGAGAAAACCTGGCACCATCCCTGCAGTGAAGCATGGTGGTGGCAGCATCATGCTGTGTGGATGTTTTTCAGAGGCAGGGACTGGGAGACTAGTCAGGATCAAGGGAAAGATGAACAGAGCAAAGTACAGAGAGATCCTTGATGAAATCCTGCTCCAGAGCGCTCAGGACCTCCGACTGGGGCGAAGGTTCACCTTCCAACAGGACAACAATGCTAAGCACACAGGCAAGACAACCAGGAGTTTCTTCGGGAGAAGTCTCTGAATGTCCTTGAGTGGCTCAGCCAGAGCCTGGAACCCGATCTAACATCTCTGGAGAGACCTGAAAATAGCTGTGCTGCGACGCTCCCAATCCAGCTTGACAGAGCTTGAGTGGAATGCAGAGAAGAGTGGGAGAAACTCCCCAAATGCTGGTGTGCCAAGCTTATAGCGTCGTACCCAAGAAGACTCAAGGCTGTAATTGCTGCTAAAGGTGCTTCAACAAAGTACTGAGCAAAGGGTCTGAATACTTATGTAAATGTGATATTTACGTTTTTTAATTTGTAATAAAATCTCTAAAAAATCTCTCCTTTTTGCTCTGACATTATGGGGTATTGTGTGTAGATGAATCCATTTTAGAATAAGACTGTAACATAACAAAATGTGGTAAAAGTCAAGGGGTCTGAATACTTTCCGACTTCAACTGTATATTTCTGGAATAACAAGTTGGTAGCCGGCCTCAATAACAAAGTTGCATTTTTCGGAGTCAGAACGGAAAGGAGGGAAGAAAGAAAGGAATGAAGAAAGGAGGGAAGAAAGAAAGGAATGAAGAAAGGAGGGAGAGAGGGAAGGAAGGAGAGGAGACTGCTGGCTTGTTGTCGTCGATGGCCGACCTCGCCCCGGACACATTACAATGGCATTTAGCAGATTGGGAACACCATTGATTTATACTGCAGCCTGCCACACTCACAAAGAGACGCAAACACACACACACACATAAACACACACACACACACACACACACACAGACGTTGCATCCACTGACTCATGCAGTTCTGAGAAGGCAGAGCAGAGAGGGGACGCGTATTTACAAAGCACTTAGTTTTGCAAATACGATCACTCCAAATGCATTTCAAATCATTTATTGATATGCAGAATACAGAAGTATGAGACTGTTACAGCAACACATCTCCTTTTCTTTTATTAAAGAAGATCAGCAGACTGCAGACAATGTGGCTGAATCTCACAGTAACAGAGGATTAGTAATGTAATGACTGGGTCCATATGCAGCTACAGTAGAACCTTGTCATTTTCATTACTGTAATGAAGGAGGTTATGTGTAGTTTCGTTGGCAGCTTCCTTCAAACTGCACACAGAGATATACAAATGGTATCCACAGGTTCATCTGACTCTGGGGAAGTAGATGAAGGGCCTCAAAATCTCAAAGTATCCCTTTAAGGTTGGGATAGGCGGGGGGGGGGGGGGGTGTAAGGTAAGGGTTAAGGTTATACATGGGGTTAACAAAACACCATCCTGAATCCTTTCAACGTCTCCCGGCTGTATATACACTCACACTGCAAACCAAATACAACCCCACCAAATACAACCCCACCTGTTTGCCAAAATCCTGAAGTATCCCTCTCACTCTCACTGTAACCAATTTAAATACCTATGACCTATTGGATCTGTTGGTTGATGCACCGCCTATTTGATTGGAGGATGTTTGTATCTGTTTTTGTCCTGGCCAGCCTCCTGGTTGGTCCGAATGCACTTCATCTTATTATTATGACTGCATAATATGGAAGATACACCCTTTCTTTCTCTCCCTTTCTTTATCTCTCCCTCTCTCTCCCTTTATCTCTCTCCATCTCTCTCTCTCTCTCTCTCTCCCTTTCTTTATCTCTCTCCATCTCTCTCTCTCTCCCTTTCTTTATCTCTATCTCTCTCCCTTTCTTTCTCTCTCCCTTTCTTTATCTCTCTCTCTCCCTTTATCTCTCTCTCTCCCTTTCTCTCTCTCTCTCTCTCCATTTCTTTATCTATCTCTCTCTCCCTTTCTTTAGCTCTCTCTCTCCTTTTCTCTCCCTTTCTCCCCCTGTCTCTCTCTCTCTCTCTCCCTTTCTTTATCTATCTCTCCCTTTCTTTAGCTCTCTCTCTCTCCTTTTCTTTCCCTTTCTCCCCCTGTCTGTCTGTCTGTCTGTCTCTCTCTCTCTCTCTCTCTCTCTCTCTCTCTCTCTCCCTTTCTTTATCTATCTCTCTCTCTCTCCCTTTCTTTAGCTCTCTCTATCCTTTTCTCTCCCTTTCTCCCCCTGTCTGTCTCTCTCTCTCTCTCCCTTTCTCTCTCCAGCTCCCCTCCCTCTCTCCCTCCAATAGAGAGGAGATGAAAGGCAGGGTGAATCTCTGATGGCTGCCAAAGCGCTCTGTGCTCCTCTACTCTTCCCTAGGGATCACTCCGCCATCTATTTATCCTACTTAATTAGCACATCCCAAATACCCGACACCCTGTGCTGCGCTGCAAGGCAGACAGAACACATCAACCAACACAACGCTGCATTTACATTTACTAATCAATAGAAGTTATTGTACAGAGAGAGGACTGAACCCTGGGGTTTATCTGATCTGAGCATTGCTGCTGCTGCAGTGTGGGGTTCTGTTCTGAGCCAGCTCATTGTTCGTTTACTGTTTCAAAATGCCTGACAGCGTAAAAACACAACATGAGGAATGTGGTGCAGCTTCATCCCGTTTTTCTGTGACAGTGTCTGTTGATTGGACATGTCCTACTGTGTATAGACAGTGTCTGTTGATTGGACATGTCCTACTGTGTATAGACAGTGTCTGTTGATTGGACATGTCCTACTGTGTAGTGACAGTGTCTGTTGATTGGACATGTCCTACTGTGTATAGACAGTGTCTGTTGATTGGACATGTCCTACTGTGTAGAGACAGTGTCTGTTGATTGGACATGTCCTACTGTGTAGAGACAGTGTCTGTTGATTGGACATGTCCTACTGTGTATAGACAGTGTCTGTTGATTGGACATGTCCTACTGTGTAGTGACAGTGTCTGTTGATTTGACATGTCCTACTGTGTATAGACAGTGTCTGTTGATTTGACATGTCCTACTGTGTAGTGACAGTGTCTGTTGATTGGACATGTCCTACTGTGTATAGACAGTGTCTGTTGATTGGACATGTCCTACTGTGTATAGACAGTGTCTGTTGATTGGACATGTCCTACTGTGTAGAGACAGTGTCTGTTGATTGGACATGTCCTACTGTGTATAGACAGTGTCTGTTGATTGGACATGTCCTACTGTGTATAGACAGTGTCTGTTGATTGGACATGTCCTACTGTGTAGTGACAGTGTCTGTTGATTGGACATGTCCTACTGTGTAGAGACAGTGTCTGTTGATTTGACATGTCCTACTGTGTATAGACAGTGTCTGTTGATTGGACATGTCCTACTGTGTAGAGACAGTGTCTGTTGATTTGACATGTCCTACTGTGTATAGACAGTGTCTGTTGATTGGACATGTCCTACTGTGTATAGACAGTGTCTGTTGATTGGACATGTCCTACTGTGTAGAGACAGTGTCTGTTGATTTGACATGTCCTACTGTGTATAGACAGTGTCTGTTGATTGGACATGTCCTACTGTGTAGAGACAGTGTCTGTTGATTTGACATGTCCTACTGTGTATAGACAGTGTCTGTTGATTGGACATGTCCTACTGTGTATAGACAGTGTCTGTTGATTGGACATGTCCTACTGTGTAGAGACAGTGTCTGTTGATTTGACATGTCCTACTGTGTATAGACAGTGTCTGTTGATTGGACATGTCCTACTGTGTAGAGACAGTGTCTGTTGATTGGACATGTCCTACTGTGTAGAGACAGTGTCTGTTGATTGGACATGTCCTACTGTGTATAGACAGTGTCTGTTGATTGGACATGTCCTACTGTGTATAGACAGTGTCTGTTGATTGGACATGTCCTACTGTGTAGTGACACTGTCTGTTGATTGGACATGTCCTACTGTGTAGTGACAGTGTCTGTTGATTGGACATGTCCTACTGTGTAGTGACAGTGTCTGTTGATTTGACATGTCCTACTGTGTAGAGACAGTGTCTGTTGATTGGACATGTCCTACTGTGTATAGACAGTGTCTGTTGATTGGACATGTCCTACTGTGTATAGACAGTGTCTGTTGATTGGACATGTCCTACTGTGTAGTGACAGTGTCTGTTGATTGGACATGTCCTACTGTGTATAGACAGTGTCTGTTGATTGGACATGTCCTACTGTGTATAGACAGTGTCTGTTGATTGGACATGTCCTACTGTGTAGAGACAGTGTCTGTTGATTGGACATGTCCTACTGTGTATAGACAGTGTCTGTTGATTGGACATGTCCTACTGTGTATAGACAGTGTCTGTTGATTGGACATGTCCTACTGTGTAGTGACAGTGTCTGTTGATTTGACATGTCCTACTGTGTATAGACAGTGTCTGTTGATTGGACATGTCCTACTGTGTATAGACAGTGTCTGTTGATTTGACATGTCCTACTGTGTATAGACAGTGTCTGTTGATTGGACATGTCCTACTGTGTATAGACAGTGTCTGTTGATTGGACATGTCCTACTGTGTAGAGACAGTGTCTGTTGATTGGACATGTCCTACTGTGTAGTGACAGTGTCTGTTGATTGGACATGTCCTACTGTGTAGAGACAGTGTCTGTTGATTGGACATGTCCTACTGTGTAGAGACAGTGTCTGTTGATTGGACATGTCCTACTGTGTAGAGACAGTGTCTCTCCCTCACAAGTCGGGACAACGTCTCTCTCATGTAACATATGACCATGTTTGTATGATCTATTTCTTTCTGTTTGGTTTATTAGTCATCAGTGTTGCGTGAGGCTCTACATATTAAACTCCCACTAATTATTTTTGAAAAGCCACCACCCATTAGTGATGTAAGTCACACACACGCGCGTACACTCACACGCACTGGTTACTCTGATAAAGGTCGACTGATCGAAAGCTCGGCCACAATTAAACACATTTTAATCTGACTGAAACTGTACAGACACTATTTACTGTTTCTCCAAAAGGAGCATGTAAAAGGAACACACACACAGTTCAGTGTTGCATCACATTGAATTAATTATGCACGTAAAACAGTACTATCAGTTGATATACACTTAACACCTGTGAGATTTATAAATACGTGGCTTATCTAATGTTTCTCTCACAGAGATAAATCATATCCTGAAAATATAGAATATTGTACTACGCTGTAGATTTAGAATCCCCAAACTCCCTGTGCTGTGCTGCAGGGAGACTAAACACATCAATCAACACAGCCGCACTAATCAGGATATAATTTAATGTTTCCCACACAGATATTCTATATTTCAGGATATGGTTTAATGTATTTAATGTACCCTCCAGTGTTGTCTGAGCTCTCCTTTCATGTCCTCTCCTAACCTCTAGAGGTCACCAACACAGTACAACCAACACACAGTAGCCAGTCAGACATTTACTGACCCACAGCGAACACAGAGGATGTATTTAAGAGAGCGAGATGTCTGTCTGTCTCTTATTAACGCAGCAGACTCCTAGGATATCTGTCAAGCACGGCCAGTCAACACAGACTAGCTTATTGCTCTCTCCTAGAGGCAGACAAACACACACACACACACAGTTCAGTGTGTACTGTTGATGTTTGTATTGCATGGGTGTTGTGTTGTATTCTTTACTCTCTCTGTGTGGGACACTTCCGTGTGAAAATGACAGGAAAGGTCATTGGAGTTCACTTGATAGTTGACCTACACTACCGTTCAAAAGTTTGGGGTCATTCAGAAATGTCCTTGTTTTTTAAAGAAAAGCAACGTTTTTGTCCATTAAAATCACCTCACATTGATCAGAAATACAGTGTAGACATTGTTAATGTTGTAAATGACTATTGTAGCTGGAAACGTCTGATTTCTAATGGAATATCTACATAGGCGTACAGAGGCCCATTATCAGCAACCATCACTCCTGTGTTCCAATGGGACGTTGTGTTAGCTAATTTATAATTTTAAAAGGCTAATTGATCATTAGAAAACACTTTCGCAATTATGTTAACACATCTGAAAACTGTTGTCCTGAGTAATAAACCTGGCCTTCTTTAGACTAGTTAAGTATCTGGAGCATCAGCATTTGTGGGTTTGATTCCAGGAACTCTGCCTAGAAGGCCAGCTCCCCGGAGTTGCCTCTTCACTGTTGACATTGAGACTGGTGTTTTGAGGGTACTATTTAACGAAGCTGCCAGTTGAGGACTTGTGAGGCGTCTGTTTCTCAAACTAAACACTCTAATGTACTTTGTCCTCTTGCTCAGTTGTGCACCGGGGCCTCCCACTCCTCTTTCTGTTCTGGTTAGAGACAGTTTGGGCTGTTCTGTGAAGGGAGTAGTACACAGCGTTGTATGACATCTTCAGTTTCTTGGCAATTTCTCGCATGGAATAGCCTTCATTTCTCAGAGCAAGAATAGACTGATGAGTTTCAGAAGAAAGGTCTTTGTTTCTGGCCATTTTGAGCTTGTAATCGAACCCACAAATGCTGATGCTCCAGGTGCTCAACTTGTCTCCCTTTCTGTCTCTCTTTCTCTCTCTCTGTCTTTCTTTCTCTCTCTCTCTCTCTCTCTCTCTCTCTCTCTCTCTCTCTCTCTCTCTCTCTCTCTCTCTCTTTCTCTCTCTCTCTCTGTCTCTATTTCTCTCTTTCTGTCCGTCTCTTTCTCTCTCTCTTTCTTTCTCTCTCTCTCTCTCTCTCGCTCTCTCTCTCTCTCTCTCTCTCAATTCAATTCAATTCAAGGGGCTTTATTGTCATGGGAAACACATGTTAACATTGACAAAGCAAGTGAGGTAGATAATATACAAAAGTGAAATGAACAGTAAACATTACTCATACTGAAGTTCCAAAATAATAAAGACATTACTAATGTCATATTATGTATATATACAGTGTTGTACCGATATACAAATGGTTAAAGTACACAAGGGAAAATAAATAAGCATAGATATGGGTTGTATTTACAATGGTGTTTGTTCTTCACTGGTTGACCTTTTCTTGTGGCAACAGATTACAAATATTCCTGCTGTGATGCACACTGTGGAATTTCACCCAGTAGATATGGGAGTTTATCAAAATCGGTTTTGTTTTCAAATTCTTTGTGAGTCTGTGTAATCTGAGGGAAATATGTGTCTCTAATATGATCATACATTTTGCAGGAGGTTAGGAAGTACAGCTCAGTTTCCACCTCATTTTGTGGGCAGTGAGCACATAGTCTGTCTTCTCTTGAGAGCCAGGTCTGCCCACGACGGCCTTTCTCAATAGCAAGGCTATGCTCACTGAGTCTGTACATAGTCAAAGCTTTCCTTAAGTTTGGGTCAGTCACAGTGGTCAGGTATTCTGCCACTGTGTACTCTGTTTAGGGCCAAATAGTATTCAAGTTTGCTCTGTTTTGTTGTTAATTCTTTCCAACGTGTCAGAGTAATTATCTTTTTGTTTTCTCATGATTTGGTTGGATCTAATTGTGTTGCTGTCCTGGGGCTCTGTGGGGTGTGTTTGTGTTTGTGTTTGTGAACAGAGCCCCAGGACCAGCTTGCTTAGGGGACTCTTCTCCAGGTTCATCTCTCTGTAGGTGATGGCTTTGTTATGGAAGGTTTGGGAATTGCTTTTAGGTGGTTGTAGAATTTAACAGATTTTTTCTGGATTTTGATCATTAGCGGGTATCGGCCTAATTCTGCTCTGCATGCGTTATTTGGTGTTCTAAGTTTTCTATGTTCTACATTTTTGCAGAATTCTGCATGCAGAGTCTCAATTTGGTGTTTGTCCCATTTTGTGAAGTCTTGGTTGGTGAGCAGACCCCAGACCTCACAACCATAAAGGGAAATGGGTTCTATAACTGATTCAAGTATTTTTTGCCACATCCTAATTGGTGTGTCGAATTTTATGTTCCTTTTGATGGCATAGAAGGTCCTTCTTGCCTTGTCGCTCAGATCGTTCACAGGTTTGTGGAAGTTACCTGTGATGTTTTGGCCAAGGTATGTATAGTTTTTTTTTGTGCTCTAGGGCAACGGTGTCTAGATGGAATTTGTATTTGTGGTCCTGGCGACTGGACCTTTTTTGGAACACCATTATTTTGGTCTTACTGAGATTTACTGTCAGGGCCCAGGTCTGGCAGAATCTGTGCAGAAAATCTAGGTGCTGCTGTAGGCCCTCCTTGGTTGGTGACAGAAGCACCAGGTCATCAGCAAACAATAGACATTTGACTTCAGATTCCTGTAGGGTGAGGCTGGGTACTGCGGACTGTTCTAGTGCCATCGCCAATTCGTTGATATATACACTGCTCAAAAAAATAAAGGGAACACTAAAATAACACATCCTAGATCTGAATGAATGAAATATTCTTATTAAATACTTTTTTCTTTACATAGTTGAATGTGCTGACAACAAAATCACACAGAAATTAGCAATGGAAATCAAATGTATCAACCCATGGAGGTCTGGATTTGGAGTCACACTCAAAATTAAAGTGGAAAACCACACTACAGGCTGATCCAACTTTGATGTAATGTCCTTAAAACAAGTCCAAATGAGGCTCAGTAGTGTGTGTGGCCTCCATGTGCCTGTATGACCTCGCTACAATGCCTGGGCATGCTCCTGATGAGGTGGCTGATGGTCTCCTGAGGGATCTTCTCTCAGACCTGGACTAAAGCAGCCGCCAACTCCTGGACAGTCTGTGGTGCAACGTGGCGTTGGTGGATGGAGCGAGACATGATGTCCCAGATGTGCTCAATTGGATTCAGGTCTGGGGAACGGGCGGGCCAGTCCATAGCATCAATGCCTTCCTCTTGCAGGAACTGCTGACACACTCCAGCCACATGACGTCTAGCATTGTCTTGCATTAGGAGGAACCCAGGGCCAACCGCACCAGCATATGGTCTCACAAGGGGTCTGAGGATCTCATCTTGGCACCTAATGGCAGTCAGACTACCTCTGGCGAGCACATGGAGGGCTGTGCGGGCCCCCCAAAGAAATGCCACCCCACACCATGACTGACCCACCGCCAAACCGGTCATGCTGGAGGATGTTGCAGGCAGCAGAACGTTCTCCACGGCGTCTTCAGACTCTGTCACGTCTGTCACATGTGCTCAGTGTGAACCTGCTTTCATCTGTGAAGAGCACAGGGCGCCAGTGGCGAATTTGCCAATCTTGGTGTTCTCTGGCAAATGCCAAACTTCCTGCATGGTGTTGGGCTGTAAGCACAACCCCCACCTGTGGACGTCGGGCCCTCATACCACCCTCATTTAGTCTGTTTCTGACCGTTTGAGCAGACACATGCACATTTGTGGCCTGCTGGAGGTCATTTTGCAGGGCTCTGGCAGTGCTCCTCCTTGCACAAATGCGGAGGTAGTGGTCCTGCTGCTGAATTGTTTCCCTCCTACGGCCTCCTCCACGTCTCCTGATGTACTGGCCTGTCTCCTGGTAGCGCCTCCGTGCTCTGGACACTACGCTGACAGACACAGCAAACCTTCTTGCCACAGCTTGCATTGATGTGCCATCCTGGATGAGCTGCACTACCTGAGCCACTTGTGTGGGTTGTAGACTCCGTCTCGTGCTACCACTAGAGTGAAAGCACCGCCAGCATTCAAAAGTGACCAAAACATCAGCCAGGAAGCATAGGAACTGAGAAGTGGTCTGTGGTCACCACCTGCAGAACCACTCCTTTATTGGGGGTGTCTTGCTTATTGCCTATCATTTCCACCTGTTATTTATTCCATTTGCACAACAGCATGTGAAATTTATTGTCAATCAGTGTTGCTTCCGAAGTGGACAGTTTGATTTCACAGAAGTGTGATTGACTTGGAGTCTCACCCCACGGCCCTGTGGGAAGAAATGTGTATGTTTTTTGCCTATTTTAACCGCACACTTGTTGTTTATATACATGGATTTCATAATGTTGTATGTTTTTCCCCCAACACCACTTTCCATCAGTTTGTATAGCAGACCCTTTCCATCAGTTTGTATAGCAGACCCTTATGCCAAATTGAGTCGAAAGCTTTTTTGAAATCATCAAAGCATGAGAAGACTTTGACTTTGTTTTGGTTTGTTTGTTTGTTTGTTTGTCAATTAGGGTGTGCAGAGTGAATACGTGGTCTGTTGTATGATACTTTGGTACATTGTTTTCACTGAGGAAATGTAGAAGTCTGCTGTTAATGATAATGCAGAGGATTTTCCCAAGGTTGCTGTTGACGCATATCCCACAGTAGTTAATGGGGTCAAATTTGTCTCCACTTTTGTGGATTTGGGTGCTCAGTCCTTGGTTCCAAATATTGGGGAAGATGCCAGAGCTAAGGATGATGTTAAAGAGTTTTAGTATAGCCAATTGGAATTTGTTGTCTGTATATTTGATCATTTCATTGAGTATACCATCAACACCACAGGCCTTTTTGGGTTGGAGGGTTTGTATTTTGTCCTGTAGGTCATTCAATGTAATTGGAGAATCCAGTGGGTTCTGGTAGTCTTTAATAGCTGATTCTAAGATGTGTAATTGATCATGTATATGTTTTTGCTCTTTATTCTTTGTTATAGAGCTAAAGGGATTGGAGAAGTGGTTTATTCACACATCTCCATTTTGGATAGATAATTATTCGTGTTGTTTTTTGTTTCGTGTTTTCCAATTTTCCCAGAAGTGGTTTGAGTTTATGGATTCTTCAATTACATTGAGCTGATTTCTGATGTGCTGTTCCTTCTTTTTCCGTAGTGTATTTCTGTATTGTTTTAGTGATTCACCATAGTGAAGGCGTAGACTCAGGTTTTCTGGGTCTCTATGTTCTTGGTTGGACAGGTTTCTTAATTTATTTCTTAGGTTGTTGCATCCTTCAACAAACCATTTCTCATTGTTGTTCATTTTCTTCGGTTGTCTATTTGAGAGTTTTAGATTTGACTGGGAAGTCAATATACTATCAAGATTTTCTACTGCCAAGTTTACACCTTCACTATTACAGTGGAACATTTTATCCAGGAAGTTGTCTAAAAGGGATTGAATTTGTTGTTGCCTAAGTGTTTTTTGGTAGGTTTCCAAACGACCTTCCCTCCATCTACAGCATTTCTTAATATTACTCAGTTCCTTTGGCTTTGATGCCTCATGATTGAGTATTGCTCTGTTCAGATAGACTGTGACTCTTTCTCTCTTTCTCTCACACACGCAAACACACGCGTGCACACACCACCACGAACAGCACCATGACCTCCAACAGCACACCACACACACCCACTGGTTCCCCAGCTCAGCCCCACTGGCCACCCCCAGTTCCCCCCAGCGGCCCCTGTGTTTATCACCATCACCCCCCAGCCCTAGCCTTGTGTTTAGCACCATCACCCCCCATCCCTGACCCTGTGTTTAGCACCATCACCCCCCAGCCCCTGCCTTGTGTTTAGCACCATCACCCCCCAGCCCCGGCCATGTGTTTAGCACCATCACCCCCCATCCCTGACCCTGTGTTTAGCACCATCACCCCCATCCCTGACCCTGTGTTTAGCACCATCACCCCCATCCCTGGCCCTGTGTTTAGCACCATCACCCCCCATCCCTGGCCCTGTGTTTAGCACCATCACCCCCCATCCCTGGCCCTGTGTTTAGCACCATCACCCCCCATCCCTGGCCCTGTGTTTAGCACCATCACCCCCCATCCCTGGCCCTGTGTTTAGCACCATCACCCCCCATCCCTGTCCCTGTGTTTAGCACCATCACCCCCCATCCCTGGCCCTGTGTTTAGCACCATCACCCCCCATCCCTGGCCCTGTGTTTAGCACCATCACCCCCCATCCCTGGCCTTGTGTTTAGCACCATCACCCCCCAGCCCCTGCCTTGTGTTTATCACCATCACCCCCATCCCTGACCCTGTGTTTAGCACCATCACCCCCCATCCCTGACCCTGTGTTTAGCACCATCACCCCCCAGCCCTAGCCTTGTGTTTATCACCATCACCCCCCATCCCTGACCCTGTGTTTAGCACCATCACCCCCCATCCCTGGCCCTGTGTTTAGCACCATCACCCCCCAGCCCCTGCCTTGTGTTTAGCACCATCACCCCCAGCCCCTGCCTTGTGTTTAGCACCATCACCCCCCAGCCCCGGCCATGTGTTTAGCACCATCACCCCCCCATCCCTGACCCTGTGTTTAGCACCATCACCCCCCAGCCCCGGCCTTGTGTTTAGCACCATCATCCCCCAGCCCCGGCCTTGTGTTTAGCACCATCACCCCCCAGCCCCGGCCTTGTGTTTAGCACCATCATCCCCCAGCCCTGACCCTGTGTTTAGCACCATCACCCCCCATCCCGGCCCTGTGCATGTAACAGTGTAACGCTAATGGGAAGTGAGGGAGACCCCATGCGGAACAGAGAAGGTTAGGGGTCACACAACGGACGTCCTGGCTGGTGACAATGACAACAAGGCTCCCTACTCGTGATCAAGCTAAACCGTGGGACGTCCCAACTCTGACGTTGCCTCATTTCAGTTTACATTTTAAACAGTTAAGGTTAAGGTTAAGTTTAGGGTTAAGGTAAAGGTAAGTGTTAAGGTAAGGGTTGAGGTAAGGGTTAAGGTTAAGGTAAGGGTTAAGGATAAGATAAGGGTTGAGGTAAGGGTTAAGATAAGGGTTAAGGTATGGGTTAGGGTTAAGGTAATGGTTAAGTTTAGGGTTAAGATTATGGTTCAAAATCAAATCAAATCAAACTTTATTTGTCACATGCGCAGAATACAACAAGTGTAGACTTTACAGTGAAATGCTTAGTTACAAGCCCTTAACCAACAGTGCAGTTCAAGAAGAAGAAAATATTTACCAGGTGGACTAAAATAAAAAGTAATAATAAAAAGTAACACAATAAGAATAACAATAATGAGGCTATATACAGGGGCACCGTTACAGAGTCAGTGTGCAGGAGTACAGGATAGTTGAGGTAATCTGTACATGTAGGTGGGGGCGAAATGACTATGCGTAGATAACAAACAGCAAGTAGCAGCAGTGTACTAAGGGGAGGGGGGGTCGTCAATGTAAATTGTCCTGTGGCGATTTTATGAATTGTTCAGCGGTCTAATGGTTTGGAGGTAGAAGCTGTTGAGGAGCCTTTTGGTCCTAGACTTGGTGCTCCGGTACCGCTTGCCGTGCTGCAGTAGAGAAAACAGTCTATAACTTGGCTTACTGGAGTCTCTGACAATTAAGGTTAGGGCTAGGGTAAAGGTTAAGGTTAGGGCTAGGGTTACTATGTTGACATTTTAGTAATTTAGCAGACGCTCAGCCACTTACAGTTAGTGCATTCATCTTGGGCAGGGACGTCCCAAGGATTCCGAATAGCACTAACCATCTTCCAATATGGGACAAACTTCCCTGCTGTCTCTATGAACATCCTGGCCTTCAGTCCCAGCCTCAGCCACAGCGCCTGCCTGGCCCTGCCTGCACTGGGATTACACTGTGCCTGGTAAAACATGTCACGCGCGCTTGGGCTTTGGTATGCGTGGCTGTATTTAGGCTCCTTTACTTTAAATCATTTATATGTTTTGCTGACGCTATTATCTGAGGCAGGCACCCTGTGCTATGGTAAAACTTTGTCATCCGTTTCTACTGTCAGATACTTTGACTGTAGCTATTCGGGAGGTATATGTTTTTTGGGGCAGGGAAGCAGCAGGACTGTAGGGATTTCTACCTGCAGGGTTTGGTTGGGGGGAGGGGAGGGGAGGGTTGGTTGGGAGGGTTTGGTTGGGAGGAGGGGGGAGGGTTGGTTGGGAGGAGGGGAGGGTTGGTTGGGAGGGTTTGGTTGGGAGGAGGGGGGAGGGTTGGTTGGGAGGGTTTGGTTGGGAGGAGGGGAGGGTTGGTTGGGAGGAGGGTTGGTTGGTTGGGAGGGTTTGGTTGGGAGGAGGGGGGTTGGTTGGGAGGAGGGGAGGGTTGGTTGGGAGGGTTTGGTTGGGAGGAGGGGGGGGTGGTTGGGAGGAGGGGAGGGTTGGTTGGGAGGGTTTGGTTGGGAGGAGGGGGGTTGGTTGGGAGGAGGGGAGGGTTGGTTGTGAGGAGGGGAGGGTTGGTTGGGAGGAGGAGAGGGTTGGTTGGGAGGAGGGGAGGGTTGGTTGGGAGGGTTTGGTTGGGAGGAGGGGGGGGTTGGTTGGGAGGAGGGGAGGGTTGGTTGGGAGGGTTTGGTTGGAAGGAGGGGGGGGTTGGTTGGGAGGAGGGGGGGGTTGGTTGGGAGGAGGGGAGGGTTGGTTGGGAGGAGGGGAGGGTTGGTTGTCAGGGTTTGGTTGGGAGGAGGGGAGGGTTGGTTGCCAGGGTTAGTTAACATTTTAGGTCTCACAGACAGTCACCCACACACCTACACCTACTGTACAGTAGATCCCAGGGTTAGACAAGCATCACTCTGTCTGCCCCCTTCAATAACGACAGCTCGCTCTCTTCAAACCCCTTTCTCCCTCTCCCTTTCCCTCTCTCTCTTCCTCTCTTCCTCTCTCCCCCTCTCTTCCTCTCTTCGACCCCCCCTTCTCTCTTCCTCTTAATTCAATTCAAGGGGCTATATTGGCATGATAAACGTATGTTAACATTGCCAAAGCAAGTGAAATAGATAATAAATAAAAGTTAAATAAACAAACAATCAAAAATGAACAATAAACATTACACTCACAAAAGTTCCAAATGATTAGAGGCTTTTTAAATGTTATATTATGGCTAGATAAAGTGTTGTAACGATGTGCAAATAGTTAAAGTACAAAGGGGAAAATAAATAAACATAAATATGGGTTGTTTTTACAATGGTGTTTGTTCTTCACTAGTTGCCCTTTTCTTGTGGCAACAGGTCACAAATCTTGCTGCTGTGATGGCACACTGGTATTTCACCCAGTAGATATGGGAGTATATCAAAATTGAGTTTGTATTCAAAATTCTTTGGGTCAGTCACAGTGGTCAAGTGTTCTGCCACTGTGTACTCTCTGTTTAGGGCCAAATATCATTCTAGTTTGCTCAGTTTTTTTGTTAATTCTTTCCAATGTGTCAAGTAATTATCTTTTTGTTTTCTCATGATTTGGTTGGGTCTAATTGTGTTGCTGTCCTGGGGCTCTGTGAGGTCTGTTTGTGTTTGTGAACAGAGCCCCAGGACCAGCTTGCTCAGGGGACTCGTCTCCAGGTTCATCTCTCTGTAGTTGATGGCTTTGTTATGGAAGGTTTGGGAATCGCTTCCTTTTAGGTGGTTGTAGAATTTAACAGCTCTTTTCTGGATCTCAAATATAAAATATATTTTGATTTAACACTTTTTTGGTTACTACATGATTCCATATGTGTAATTTCATTGCTTTGATGTCTTCACTATTATTCTACAATGTAGAAAATAGTTTAAAAAAACCTGGAATAAGTAGGTGTGTTCAATCATTTGACTGGTACTGTACATGTAGAAATGCACATGGACACACACACATTCACACACACACACACACATACGTTGCAAAGCACCTTGACACCCTTATGGAGATAAATAACCGTTATTGAATCCAATGCCGACTTACTCGACAGCCCTGCAGTCCTACCAAGGTGCATGAATCCTATAGGAGATATGCTAATTGTATAGGAGGTATTCAAATTGTATAGGAAATATGCTAATTGTATAGGACTTCTGCATTGCTTGCTGTTTGGAGTTTTAACCTGTGTTTCTGTACAGCTCTTTGTGACATAGGCTGATGTAAAAAGGGCTTTTATAAATAAATGTGATTGATTGATTGACTGGAATACCTCAAACAAAAACAAACGTTCCTGAACTAACACTTTCGCTTGACTCCTCCCTGTTCCCGTGGGTCGTCAGTTGGGAACCCTGGTATCAGAGATATTGTAATTGTACCGGAGATATTCTTTGAATCCATTCTTGGGGGGAAAGGAAAGTTCAATACGAGACTACAGGCTGTCTCCCTCACAGGATTTAAGTTTCTTCTTTTTGAATTCTGGATGTATCGTTATAACACCGAAGCTACTGGAGATATGTAACTCGCTGTGTGCACCGAGCACTATACTTTGTGCTAAAACGTCTATTTATAGAAACTCTGCAATCTGTGTATCACACCAGGCTTTCAAGGCCCCCAGTGAATTGATTTGATACAATTGTACTGAACTTTAGAGAACATTTTCAAATCGATGAATCCATTCCGGGAGAATCCACACTGCCAGAGAGGGGTGGAGTAAAATATTATCCGTACAAAATATATAGAAACATTTTCTGTATCGGAAGACGATTGCAGAAAATGTACTAATACATTTGCCAGTCATTCGATCCGTTTGTAGATGCCCATTGAAGTTGATACAGAAACGGGTAACATTAGTAGACCCCCCCCCCCCCCGCTCCGTCTGTATTCATAAAGTAGTCCGGCTGGGTTGAAAGTCGCTCCTCAGTTGGCAAGAATGTTTCGGCTCCCACGGAAATCACTATAATCATTTTAAAGGAACACAGAGTCTGACGTCGGAGGAACTGCAGCGAGCTCGATGAATTTCTAGGATCACTGTCACAAGCCGTTTCATTTTAAAGACTAGGGTATATTTTAAGAGATACCAGTTCTACAAGCCATAACAAGCCACTTGCTTTACGGATAACATAAATCTACAGGGTTTCACAACTTTAACAGAGCAGAATGCCTGTGAAAGGAGTCGGGAAAGTGGCTGCGTATTCAAGCAAAGGCGAAAACGTCGGAGTAAGTCAACTAGTTTTAACAGTATAGATTGCAACTTTTAGCCTAGCCCCCATCTCTGTATCGTTATGCGCTGCGTCACAGGAATATGCAGTGTGCTACAGTAATAAATGTTGGATGAGTTTTACGGCCAGTGGCTATAGGCTGCCTTTACGGAGCAACCAATGGCGTTTACAACCGTGTGAATTCACCTGTTGATTTTCACCCTCCCGGCCAATAAGAATGACGCCTGAAGTATTGGGACAAATATTTGCGTTTGCATTTGCACAGTTTATATGCCTCCTTTAGAGGGGCTATATAATCATATGTAGTTGACTATTCCTATTGATTTACTGTTAGATCATCTAGCCTATCTATTCCAAATGACAGCTATTGTAGGCAGCTGAGTTGAGTGTGAATAGATTGTCAATTGTGTTTATTGCCTATTTAAACGTTTTTAAGAGTAAAAAAAAAATCGTCATTCTGTTTGAAAAGTCGAACTCGCACTTTGTAAAATATCGCCCTGACGCAGTCGCGGAGCGCTGTTGACAGAAACAGTGCGCACATCGGAATTATCAGTAATGGAATGGCAAAGTGAGACAATATTTCCAGACTTCCGGAGATTATAGTTATTTAGTCTATTTCCAATACCTTGCCTCAGCATGCCGAAAATCATATCATATTTTTGTCAAGGAGAGAGTACACCACCCCATGGTACAAGATAAGAAGGCTACTATCATGCTATGTGTTATTGTCAATAAGACACATGAAGGATTTAAAGTAGTAATGTAATGTTGTGTAAATATCTATCTAGTTGAAATATTGTGTCAACACATTCTATAATGGCTGAAGTCTCAACATCCCTCCCCTTGGCTGGTCCAGGCTGACCGTGTGCGTTCGTGTGTGTGCGCGAGCTCCGGTCTTTGTGTGTGTGGACGCACCCTGAAGGCTCTCTGTGCTTGGCTCATTACTGTCTGTCTGTCTGAGCCCAGCAGAGGAAGAGCTTAGGGACACAGGATACGGGACATCATTACTGGGAGAGGAGAGCTGGAGGTCTCGGGTATTACCTTTGTCTGTGTGTGCACACTTGTGTATATGTTGTTGAATAGCTGTATGCATTTACAGTAATATCTGTATGCATTTACAGTATATTTGTGTTTATTTCTCTGTGTGTGTGTGTGTATAACAGGGTGAGGATGATCACATTGCTGACCTCATGACACCCAGCAGCTTCCCCTCCTCAAATCCTCTCAACCCCAGCCATATGGCGTTAATTTACACAGTTACTGTATTCATTCAAATAAAACAGTTGGATGAATTAGTACTGATACGCGTCTTATTCATCAGTCTGGTGTCTTATTCATCAGTCTAGTGTCTTATTCATTAGTCTAGTGTCTTATTCATCAGTCTAGTGTCTTATTCATCAGTCTGGTGTCTTATTCATCAGTCTAGTGTCTTATCAGTCTGGTGTCTTATTCACCAGTCTAGCGTCTTATTCATCAGTCTAGTGTCTTACTCATCAGTCTAGTGTCTTATTCATCAGTCTGGTGTCTTATTCATCAGTCTAGTGTCTTATCAGTCTGGTGTCTTATTCATCAGTCTGGTGTCTTATTCATCAGTCTGGTGTCTTATTCATCAGTCTGGTGTCTTATTCATCAGTCTGGTGTCTTATTCATCAGTCTAGTGTCTTATTCATCAGTCTAGTGTCTTATTCATCAGTCTGGTGTCTTATTCATCAGTCTAGTGTCTTATCAGTCTGGTGTCTTATTCACCAGTCTAGCGTCTTATTCATCAGTCTAGTGTCTTACTCATCAGTCTAGTGTCTTATTCATCAGTCTGGTGTCTTATTCATCAGTCTAGTGTCTTATCAGTCTGGTGTCTTATTCATCAGTCTGGTGTCTTATTCATCAGTCTGGTGTCTTATTCATCAGTCTGGTGTCTTATTCATCAGTCTGGTGTCTTATCATCAGTCTGGTGTCTTATTCATCAGTCTAGTGTCTTATTCATCAGTCTAGTGTCTTACTCATCAGTCTAGCGTCTTATTCATCAGTCTGGTGTCTTATTCATCAGTCTAGTGTCTTATTCATCAGTCTGGTGTCTTATTCATCAGTCTAGTGTCTTATTCATCAGTCTAGTGTCTTACTCATCAGTCTAGCGTCTTATTCATCAATCTGGTGTCTTATTCATCAGTCTAGTGTCTTATTCATCAGTCTAACGTCTTATTCATCAGTCTAGCGTCTAATTCATCAGTCTAGCGTCTTATTCATCGGTCTAGTGTCTTATTCATCAGTCTGGTGTCTTATTCATCAGTCTGGTGTCTTATTCATCAGTCTAGTGTCTTATTCATCAGTCTGGTGTCTTATTCATCAGTCTGGTGTCTTATTCATCAGTCTAGTGTCTTATTCATCAGTCTGGTGTCTTATTCATCAGTCTAGTGTCTTATTCATCAGTCTAGTGTCTTACTCATCAGTCTAGCGTCTTATTCATCAGTCTGGCGTCTTATTCATCAGTCTGGTGTCTTATTCATCAGTCTAGTGTCTTATTCATCGGTCTAGTGTCTTATTCATCGGTCTAGCGTCTTATTCACCAGTCTAGTGTCTTACTCATCAGTCTAGCGTCTTATTCACCAGTCTAGTGTCTTATTCATCAGTCTAGTGTCTTACTCATCAGTCTAGTGTCTTACTCATCAGTCTAGCGTCTTATTCATCAGTCTAGCGTCTTATTCATCAGTCTAGCGTCTTATTCATCAGTCTAGCGTCTTATTCATCAGTCTAGCGTCTTACTCTAGGGTCCTGTGTGGCTCAGTCGGTAGAGCATGGCGCTTGCAACGCCAAGCGTAGTGGGTTCGATTCCCGCTGGAGCCACCCATATGTAAAAGTAGTGGCCCCAGCCGACTTGTAAGTCGCTTTGGACAAAAGCGTCTGCTAAATGGGATATATTATTATTATATATTATTATTATTATTCATCAGTCTAGCGTCTTATTCATCAGTCTAGCGTCTTATTCATCAGTCTAGCGTCTTATTCACCAGTCTAGCGTCTTATTCACCAGTCTAGCGTCTTACTCATCAGTCTAGCGTCTTACTCATCAGTCTAGCGTCTTATTCACCAGTCTAGTGTCTTACTCATCAGTCTAGTGTCTTACTCATCAGTCTAGCGTCTTATTCACCAGTCTAGCGTCTTATTCACCAGTCTAGCGTCTTATTCACCAGTCTAGCGTCTTATTCATCAGTCTAGCGTCTTATTCACCAGTCTAGCGTCTTATTCACCAGTCTAGCGTCTTACTCATCAGTCTAGCGTCTTACTCATCAGTCTAGCGTCTTATTCACCAGTCTAGCGTCTTACTCATCAGTCTAGCGTCTTACTCATCAGTCTAGCGTCTTATTCACCAGTCTAGTGTCTTACTCATCAGTCTAGTGTCTTACTCATCAGTCTGGTGTCTTATTCATCAGTCTAGCATTACATAAAATCCCCCAGTATAAAAACTAGGGTCCCACTTTAAACTACTTGTGCAGGCTTTATTGCACATTCATGAAGTGTTCATAAGCACTATGACACATATCTGAAGCACCTATAGAGGCCTTGTACCAGTGTTTCCCCTATATTCATTTAGCAGCGGCGAGCCGCCACTCCCAGCAATATAATAAAATACTAATTTACATTTACATTTAAGTCATTTAGCAGACGCTCTTATCCAGAGCGACTTACAAATTGGTGAATTCACCTTCTGACATCAGTGGAACAGCCACTTTACAATAGTGCATCTAAATCATTTAAGGGGGGGTGAGAAGGATTGCTTTATCCTATCCTAGGTATTCCTTGAAGAGGTGGGGTTTCAGGTGTCTCCGGAAGGTGGATGAATTGGGTGAATTAGTACTGATACGCGTCTTACTCATCAGTCTACTAATAATCAGTCTACTAATAATAACTGTGTTTACTAATAATAACTGTGTTAACTTTAATGGCTAAAACCAGATATAAAGTATGTAGGCTACAGTATATATATTTTTTTACACCTTTATTTGACTAGGCAAGTCAGTTAAAGAACAAATTCTTATTTACAATGACGGCCTACCCCGGCCAAACCCTCCCCTAACACGGACAACGCTGGGCCAATTGTGCGCCGCCTGGGATAAGACCCGGGTCTGTAGTGATGCCTCCAGCACTGTGATGCAGTGCCTTAGACTGCTGCGCCGCTCAGGATCCCTGGGTAGGTTAGTTTATAAATGTAATCCGTTACTAGTTACCTTTCTAAAATTGTAATCAGTAACGTTTGGATTACCTAAACTCAGTAACATAATCTGATTGCTTTCAGTTACTTTTAGATTACTTTCCCCTTAAGAGGCGAAGGTTAGCATTTTTCGTCATGAATCTTGTTCTGGGGGAAGCTCTTTAATGATCACAAACTAAACCTAACCTTAAGCCTAACCTTAACCTTAACTGCTAACTCTAATGTCTAACCCTAACCTTAAATCTTGACAAAAAAAGCAAATTTTTGTTTTCATAAATCTTTACAATAAGGACAAGACTCGTCCCAAAACACATCAATCCGTTTGTTTCAATTCAAGCTACTATATAAAATACTTGCTTCCAAAATATGAGATATTGAACATTCAGCCCTGTGCAGACTCTGCCATGAGGAAAAAATCAATAGAACATAGTTTCAGGTACTGTCCATCAGCTCGCTTTTGGAGTCAGGTCCAGGAATGGTTGGAGTCAGGTCCAGGAATGGTTGGAGTCAGGTCCAGGAATGGTTGGAGTCAGGTCCAGGAATGGTTGGAGTCAGGTCCAGGAATGGTTGGAGTCAGGTCCAGGAATGGTTGGAGTCAGGTCCAGGAGTGGTTGGAGTCAGGTCCAGGAATGGTTGGAGTCAGGTCCAGGAATGGTTGGAGTCAGGTCCAGGAATGGTTGGAGTCAGGTTGGAGTCAGGTCCAGGAATGGTTGGAGTCAGGTCCAGGAGTGGTTGGAGTCAGGTCCAGGAATGGTTGGAGTCAGGTCCAGGAATGGTTGGAGTCAGGTCCAGGAATGGTTGGAGTCAGGTTGGAGTCAGGTCCAGGAATGGTTGGAGTCAGGTCCAGGAATGGTTGGAGTCAGGTCCAGGAATGGTTGGAGTCAGGTCCAGGAATGGTTGGAGTCAGGTCCAGGAGTGGTTGGAGTCAGGTCCAGGAATGGTTGGAGTCAGGTCCAGGAGTGGTTGGAGTCAGGTCCAGGAATGGTTGTGATGTCATAATATCAGGGTTTAGATGGACCTGCAAACTGTATTGTTAGGGGATCTGAAAAATGACGATCAGTCAGTAGGAAATATCATTATACAGTATATCTGGGAAAGTTTTCAGGTCCAGGAATAGTTGTTATGTCATGATATCAGGGTTTAGATGGACATATAGTCAGTAGGAAATATCATTATACGGTATATCTGGGGAAAGTCTTCAGGTCCCTTTCTTTTTCCACATTAGCATTATTCTAAAATGGATTAAATAATTTAAAAAAAATCCTCATCAATCTACCCACAATACCCCATAATGACAAAGCGAAAACAGTTTTTTTAGAAGAAAAAAATCAAATACCTTATTTACAAAAGTATTCAGACCTTCTACTATGAGACTTGAAATTGAGCTCAGGTGCATCCTGTTTCCATTGATCATCCTTGAGATGTTTCTACAACTTGATTGGAGTCCACCTGTGGTAAATTCAATTGATTGGACATGGCACACACAATAATCTCTGGTCTGATGAAACCAAGATTGAACACTTTGGCCTAAATTCCAAGCGTCACATCTGGAGGAAATCTGGCACCATCCCTACGGTGAAGCATGTTGGGGGCAGCATCATGCTGTGGGGATGTTTTTCAGTGTCAGGGACTGGGAGACTTGTCGGGATCGAGGGAAAGATGAACGGAGCAAAGTACAGAGAGATCCTTGATGAAAACCTGTTCCAGAGCACTCAGGACCTCAGACGAGGGCGACGGTTCACCTTCCAACAGGACAACAACATAAGCACACAGCCAAGACAACACAGGAGTGGCTTCGGGACAAGGCTCTGAATGTCCTTGAGTGGCCCAGCCAGAGCCCGGACTCGAACCCGATCGAACATCTTTGGAGAGACCTGAAAATAGCTGTGCATCGATGTTCCCCATCCAACCAAATAAACTCCCAAAATACAGGTGTGCTTAGCTTGTAGCGTCATACCCAAGAAGACTTGAGTTTAAAATCACTGCCAAAGGTGCTTCAACAAAATACTGAGTAAAGGGTCTGAATACTTATGTAAATGTGATATTTCACACACGCTCTTAACCACTAAGCTACCTGCTGACCATAAATGTAGTTTTGTACCGTCATTGTAAGCAGACAACGGGAAAATTGCATTTGGAAAAGGTGATGTTTTTGCTGTGAGCCAATCCGGTAACCAAGGTAACCACAGGTTGTTTTTCCCATCCACAGGCGAGCTAATACCGACTGATACTATAGGCCTACTTTATGAGTGACTGTGTGTTTAAATGCATATTACAAACAGAGTGTGTATATATAACTATGTAGAAGTCATCCCTCAGGGGAGAGAGATGGGCAGAGCAGACATAAGGGCGTGTCTGTGTTTCCAACTGCCTTAGAGTGGAGCAGGTGGTCCCTGCTGTAATCCCCCAGAAGGCCGTGGCAGTTCTAATCTCTCGGGGGGCCGTTTTGGCTTTGACCAACACACTCACTCACACACACACACACACTGACCAGCCGGAAACACTCACACCCTATAATTAGGACACTCACAGATTATGTTGATTCCATCTTTCTAGTTTTCTAGATGAACTTGCGTCAAGATTTGAAACTTCATGAAATAATATGTTATATTATATTATAGCTCGTTTCTTATCACGTCTTTGGTAACTCAGCAGAGTGCACAGATGGGGATGAACTGTACGTTTTGTAGACAGACAGTTTAGGAACAAATATAAAGTATATGAAATACCTGTTATGTCAGAATGTGTTCATTTACGGCAGCATATATCCCTCTAGAGGTTATCAGGGGTCATGTAGTCAGATCTGTCACACTCTTCGTCCACAGGGCTCCCGAGGGCTCCCGTGTGGCCCGGTGGTCTAAGGCACTGCATCTCAGTGCAAGAGGCATCACTATAGTACCTGGTTCGAATTCGGTCTGCATCACATCCAGCCGTAATTGGGAGTCCCTTAGGGCGGCGCACAATTGGCCCAGCGTCGTCTGGGCTTGGCCGGAGTTGGCTGTCATTGTAAATAAGAATTTGTTCTTAACTGACTTGCCTAGTTAAATAAAGGTTAAATATTTTTTTTTAAACAATTCTTCTCAGGGGGAGAGTTAAATATTCCACAGATTACCAAATGCCACCCTATACACTATATAGTGACCCACTTTTGACCAGGGTCTATAGGGTAGTCGTGTACTACTGAATAGGGTTCTATTTGGGACGCAATCCCTGTCAGACCACATCCGAGACAGGCCTTGTTCCAATACTAAGGAAGTGACAGACCACAGCCGAGACAGGCCTTGTTCCAATACTAAGGAAGTGACAGACCACAGCAGAGACAGGCCTTGTTCCAATACTAAGGAAGTGACAGACCACAGTCGAGACAGGCCTTGTTCCAATACTAAGGAAGTGACAGACCACAGCCGAGACTGGCCTTGTTCCAATACTAAGGAAGTGACAGACCACAGCCGAGACAGGCCTTGTTCCAATACTAAGGAAGTGACAGACCACAGCTGAGACAGGCCTTGTTCCAATACTAAGGAAGTGACAGACCACAGCCGAGACAGGCCTTGTTCCAATACTAAGGAAGTGACAGACCACAGCAGAGACAGGCCTTGTTCCAATACTAAGGAAGTGTCAGACCACAGCCGAGACAGGCCTTGTTCCAATACTAAGGAAGTGTCAGACCACAGCCGAGACAGGCCTTGTTCCAATACTAAGGAAGTGTCAGACCACAGCCGAGACAGGCCTTGTTCCAATACTAAGGAAGTGTCAGACCACAGCCGAGACAGGCCTTGTTCCAATACTAAGGAAGTGTCAGACCACAGCCGAGACAGGCCTTGTTCCAATACTAAGGAAGTGTCAGACCACAGCCGAGACAGGCCTTGTTCCAATACTAAGGAAGTGTCAGACCACAGCCGAGACAGGCCTTGTTCCAATACTAAGGAAGTGACAGACCACAGCCAAGGCTGGCCTTGTTCCAATACTAAGGAAGTGACAGACCACAGCCGAGACAGGCCTTGTTCCAATACTAAGGAAGTGACAGACCACAGCAGAGACAGGCCTTGTTCCAATACTAAGGAAGTGACAGACCACAGCCGAGACAGGCCTTGTTCCAATACTAAGGAAGTGACAGACCACAGCAGAGACAGGCCTTGTTCCAATACTAAGGAAGTGACAGACCACAGTCGAGACAGGCCTTGTTCCAATACTAAGGAAGTGACAGACCACAGCCGAGACTGGCCTTGTTCCAATACTAAGGAAGTGACAGACCACAGCCGAGACAGGCCTTGTTCCAATACTAAGGAAGTGACAGACCACAGCAGAGACAGGCCTTGTTCCAATACTAAGGAAGTGACAGACCACAGCCGAGACAGGCCTTGTTCCAATACTAAGGAAGTGACAGACCACAGTCGAGACAGGCCTTGTTCCAATACTAAGGAAGTGACAGACCACAGCAGAGACAGGCCTTGTTCCAATACTAAGGAAGTGACAGAGGCCTTGTTCCAATACTAAGGAAGTGACAGACCACCGAGACAGGCCTTGTTCCAATACTAAGGAAGTGACAGACCACAGCCGAGACAGGCCTTGTTCCAATACTAAGGAAGTGACAGACCACAGCCGAGACAGGCCTTGTTCCAATACTAAGGAAGTGACAGACCACAGCCGAGACAGGCCTTGTTCCAATACTAAGGAAGTGACAGACCACAGCCGAGACAGGCCTTGTTCCAATACTAAGGAAGTGACAGACCACAGCCGAGACAGGCCTTGTTCCAATACTAAGGAAGTGACAGACCACAGCAGAGACAGGCCTTGTTCCAATACTAAGGAAGTGACAGACCACAGCCGAGACAGGCCTTGTTCCAATACTAAGGAAGTGACAGACCACAGCAGAGACAGGCCTTGTTCCAATACTAAGGAAGTGACAGACCACAGCAGAGACAGGCCTTGTTCCAATACTAAGGAAGTGACAGACCACAGCAGAGACAGGCCTTGTTCCAATACTAAGGAAGTGACAGACCACAGCCGAGACAGGCCTTGTTCCAATACTAAGGAAGTGACAGACCACAGCAGAGACAGGCCTTGTTCCAATACTAAGGAAGTGTCAGACCACAGCAGAGACAGGCCTTGTTCCAATACCAAGGAAGTGACAGACCACAGCCGAGACAGGCCTTGTTCCAATACTAAGGAAGTGTCAGACCACAGCCGAGACAGGCCTTGTTCCAATACTAAGGAAGTGTCAGACCACAGCCGAGACAGGCCTTGTTCCAATACTAAGGAAGTGACAGACCACAGCCGAGACAGGCCTTGTTCCAATACTAAGGAAGTGACAGACCACAGCAGAGACAGGCCTTGTTCCAATACTAAGGAAGTGACAGACCACAGCAGAGACAGGCCTTGTTCCAATACTAAGGAAGTGACAGACCACAGCCGAGACAGGCCTTGTTCCAATACTAAGGAAGTGACAGACCACACCCGAGACAGGCCTTGTTCCAATACTTTAAAATGTATTCTCCCTCCTCCTTCCCTAGAGGTAAATCAGTTGACAGGGACAGTGTTTTTTGAGTTGGCCTATTTCAACTCTATGTACGTTGATTTAGTCTGACTGTGGGTGATTTCCATGAGGAAGCCCTTCATGTTAGATTATTGGATCGATGCAGGTGGGCGCTCCACGTGTTCATGTTTCTCCTCTCCTAGTCATGTGAGGTCTATGATTACTATTCTAAAAGACTCTGACCCCTCTCAGCTCTCTTCACCACCCGAGAGAGCGAGACAGAGAGAGACAGAGAGAGACAGAGAGAGCACTAGAGACAGAGAGAGACAGAGAGAGACAGAGAGAGCACTAGAGACAGCAGTCCACTCCAAGCAGAAAGGCTGATTGTTCCAGTCTCAGTCACGGGTCTCAGTTTGCTGTTTGTGTTGATAAAACAGTGGCTGTTTAGGAGTGCCAGGGTCGTGTCTCAGAGCCGTGGCTCATCTCTAGCCCTCTGTTCTCTCTCTCTCCACTGGGCCAGCTATTCTCCCACTGTCTATTGTGATGTCATCTCATTAGTGACTCATTCTATTTGCATATTCTGAATTCCTCTTCTCTCATTTGTATTATTAGGTGACCTGTTTACTATATAGCATTTTAAGAGAAAATAATTTGAAGCTCTTTGTAAATAAAATTATTATTATTACATAAGTATCATTAGCACGATTAGTCTAAATCATTCATAGTTTGACCTCTCGTCTTGGAGTAATTCATACTTAAACATCCCCACAAATCTCCAGGAAAGACTTGAATGGCTTTAGGGGGTGAAAACACTATTGAGATAGAAACACCTGGGCATGAACATCTCTTTGTTTTTTCTTCATGATAATTGTTCTATTTTTATCATCTTCCCTTCAGTGTTGCACCTGGGATTGTGTCTCTGTATAGAATATCTGACAGACCAGAGCAGCAGAGAGGAAACTATTAGGCTTTGATCACTGGGAGGAAGCCCATCAGTAAACAACCACTTCAAACACTGGCCTCTATCTCTCTCTCTTCCTACTTCTCTCCATTCCTCTCGCTCTCTTCTGCATTCTACCTCTGCCTCTCTGTTCTGTGTTCTCCCTCTGCCTCTGTGTTCTGCCTCTCTGTTCTGTGTTCTCCCTCTGCCTCTGTGTTCTGCCTCTCTGTTCTGTGTTCTCCCTCTGCCTCTGTGTTCTGCCTCTCTGTTCTGTGTTCTCTCTCTGTTCTCTGTTCTCCCTCTGCCTCTCTGTTCTGCCTCTGTTCTGTGTTCTGCCTCTCTGTTCTGTGTTCTCCCTCTGCCTCTCTGTTCTGTGTTCTGCCTCTGTTCTGTGTTCTGCCTCTGTTCTGTGTTCTCCCTCTGCCTCTCTGTTCTGTGTTCTGCCTCTCTGTTCTGTGTTCTCCCTCTGCCTCTCTGTTCTGTGTTCTCCCTCTGCCTCTCTGTTCTGTGTTCTCCCTCTGTCTCTGTTCTGTGTTCTCCCTCTGCCTCTCTGTTCTGTGTTCTGCCTCTCTGTTCTGTGTTCTGCCTCTCTGTTCTGTGTTCTGCCTCTATGTTCTGTGTTCTGCCTCTGCCTCTCTGTTCTGTGTTCTCCCTCTGCCTCTCTGTTCTGTGTTCTGCCTCTGTTCTGTGTTCTGTGTTCTCCCTCTGTTCTGTGTTCTCCCTCTGCCTCTCTGTTCTGTGTTCTGCCTCTCTGTTCTGTGTTCTGCCTCTCTGTTCTGTGTTCTCCCTCTGCCTCTCTGTTCTGTGTTCTCCCTCTGCCTCTCTGTTCTGTGTTCTGCCTCTCTGTTCTGTGTTCTGCCTCTCTGTTCTGTGTTCTGCCTCTCTGTTTTGTGTACCCAGGTCTGTGGGGAGACCTTGTCTGGCTGTTTGATCTGAAAAATGCAACAGACGCCACAAGGAAGAGCCAATTCATTGGACACATGGCCACGGTCACACACACACACACTCACGCACACACACTCGCACACACTCACACACACACACTCGCACACACTCACACACACACACACTGCATTACTTCTGTAACCAACACTGGATAATCTGAAGCACTTTACCTGTATGTATCTGTAGTCCTCTGACATATCACCATGACAACCTGGGTTAACATGGTCCTGTCCTCTACTTCTCTCAGTCAGAGTTAACCTGTCCTCTACGTCTCTCAGTCAGAGTTAACCTGTCCTGTCCTCTACGTCTCTCAGTCAGAGTTAACCTGTCCTGTCCTCTACGTCTCTCAGTCAGAGTTAACCTGTCCTCTACGTCTCTCAGTCAGAGTTAACCTGTCCTGTCCTCTACGTCTCTCAGTCAGAGTTAACCTGTCCTGTCCTCTACGTCTCTCAGTCAGAGTTAACCTGTCCTGTCCTCTACGTCTCTCAGTCAGAGTTAACCTGTCCTCTACGTCTCTCAGTCAGAGTTAACCTGTCCTCTACGTCTCTCAGTCAGAGTTAACCTGTCCTCTACGTCTCTCAGTCAGAGTTAACCTGTCCTGTCCTCTACGTCTCTCAGTCAG
>NC_088236.1:10740161-10767661 GCF_036934945.1 Oncorhynchus masou masou | reverse complement strand
GCTGACTGGTCAGGGCTCTCTGTGCACTTAGAGAAAGGAACATAAACAGTAAACATCAGCTCTGGAGATGGTTACGGAACAGAACCCGCCCTCTCTCTGGGCTATAGCACACTGGCGTATTTCTGTCTTCTCACAGTGTAGGGGCTGTGTATTTGATGTTGTCACAATGTACAGAACCCTGTGTTTATGTTGTCACAATGTACAGAACTCTGTGTTTGTGTTGTCACAATGTACAGAACTCTGTGTTTATGTTGTCACAATGTACAGAACTCTGTTTGTGTTGTCACAATGTACAGAACTCTGTTTGTGTTGTCACAATGTACTTAAATGTAAATGTAATGTACAGAACTCTGTGTTTATGTTGTCACAATGTACAGAACTCTGTGTTTGTGTTGTCACAATGTACAGAACTCTGTGTTTGTGTTGTCACAATGTACAGAACTCTGTGTTTATGTTGTCACAATGTACAGAACTCTGTGTTTGTGTTGTCACAATGTACAGAACTTTGTGTTTGTGTTGTCACAATGTACAGAACTCTGTGTTTATGTTGTCACAATGTACAGAACTCTGTGTTTATGTTGTCACAATGTACAGAACTCTGTGTTTATGTTGTCACAATGTATTGTACGTGGAGAACATGGAATTCTGTTTTTGTGGTGTCACCATGTTCTTTAGGGACAGGTTGAAATGTACTGGGGGAGAGGTGGTCTAAAATAGGGGAGGGTTGTCAAACTTATTTTTTTGCTTTGGGGAGGGTTGTGTGTTTTTAGGGGTAGGGGCATGTTGGGGGTTGTGTGTTTTTAGGGGTAGGGGCACGGGGGAGGGTTGTGTGTTTTTAGGGGTAGGGGCACAGGGGAGGGTTGTGTGTTTTTAGGGGTAGGGGCACAGGGGAGGGTTGTGTGTTTTTTGGGGTAGGGGCACAGGGGAGGGTTGTGTGTTTTTAGGGGTAGGGGCACAGGGGAGGGTTGTGTGTTTTTAGGGGTAGGGGCACAGGGGAGGGTTGTGTGTTTTTTGGGGTAGGGCACAGGGGAGGGTTGTGTGTTTTTTGGGGTAGGGGCACATGGGAAGGTAGTGTGTTTTTTCCCTGTATTACATTTGCTGTTCTGCTCGTATTTTCCTTAGAAACAATAGCTTGACTTACTTTTGATATTTGCTTGATACCCTAATACATTTTAGAAACGTTGGTGAAGGTTTGGTATGGTGTGGCTATTATTAAGCTTCATTTACTACAGGCCTAAGATATGAAGGCAGAGCACCCCGGTGCTCCAGCTCATCCTGACAGTTGAAAATGACGTGTAAAAGTCAGAGTTACTTCTATAATCTAACAATATAATGCTTATCTTTATACAAAATATTTGTATTGAAAATGTACAAATGACCCTCCTGTACGTCTATATATATTAGTATCATACATTGGAAACCTAAACCTATAGGCCTCTGCAACGTCCTGATACATCAGGTTGTCACGTCTCAGCTGGGAAATGGAATGTTGTTTTTGTTGTCACAATGTTCTTAGAGGGGAAAGAATTCTGGGTACTTGTGATGTCACAATATTTTTGGAGGATGTGGAATTGTGTGTGCTTGTTATCATAATGCTTGTTAAGCAGAATGTTGTGTTTGTGATTTCAGAAAGAACACAGGCTGTCTGTGTGTTTAGAGATACTGTACAACTCCTGTTTGTACAGAACTTCCTCACTAATGGGTGTTTGTGTGCTTGTGTGTGTGGGGGGGGGGGGGGGGGGGGTCAGAATGGGCGGAGGTACTGTACTGTGGGAGAGCAGACAGGGATTTGATCAGAATCCAGCCTGGTCAGGGTGTTGATACGCTGTGGAATGTCAGATGGATAAGAAGCATGAAGAGACACACACACACACACACACACACACACACACACACACACACACACACACACACACACACACACACACACACACACACACACACACACACACACACACACACACACACACACACACACACAGGGCATGTCTCATGTTGTTTTGAAGCTGTGTGCTGCTGGCTGGGCAGTGATGTTAATGCTGTGAAGAGCAGACCTAACAGACTCTGATTAGTACAGACAACGTTGGCATGTTCTTGTGAAAACAAGAATTGGCACAATAGAGAAATCATCTGGGACCTCTCGCCCCCACATAGAGCAGGCTGTCTTATAGGACCTCTCCCCCCCACATACATTTACATTTACATTTAAGTCATTTAGCAGACGCTCTTATCCAGAGCGACTTACAAATTGGTGAATTCACCACATAGAGCAGCCTGTCTTATAGGACCCCCCCCCCCCCCACATAGAGCAGTCTGTCTTATAGGACCTCTCCCCCACATAGAGCAGGCTGTCTTATAGGACCCCCCCCATAGAGCAGGCTGTCTTATAGGACCTCTGCCCCCCCCCCCACATAGAGCAGTCTGTCTTATAGGACCCCCCCCATAGAGCAGTCTGTCTTATAGGACCTCTGCCCCCCTCCCCCCACATAGAGCAGTCTGTCTTATAGGACCCCCCCCCCCCACATAGAGCAGTCTGTCTTATAGGACCACTTCCCCCCCCACATAGAGTCTGTTTTATAGGACCTCTCCCCCCCCCCATAGAGTCTGTTTTTCTGTTTTATAGGACCTCTCCCCCCACATAGAGCAGGCTGTCTTATAGGACCTCCCCCCCCACATAGAGTCTGTTAATTCTGTTTTATAGGACCTCCCCCCCCACATAGAGCAGTCTGTCTTATAGGACCCCCCACATAGAGCAGTCTGTCTTATAGGGCCCCCCCCCCCCACATAGAGCAGTCTGTTTTATAGGACCTCTCCCCCCCACATAGAGTCTGTTTTATAGGACAGATTAACGAAAAACACGCTCCATTTGTTGCGCCTAAATGGATTTTATTTTATATTTTTCATTATGAGGCTCAATCAGGCCATTGTTTGGTGCTTTTGTTTAGAAAATGAGGGCCTGACCCATTTCTCAAGTGTATACGGTTATTTCCATAGGAGGAGAGGAGGAGAGCACAGTAAGTGATGGACCACAGCCGCAATCACAGTGGCATGACATTGTCGCAGTCCCAGTTCCCAGGGTTTACGTACAGTATGAACCATGAGCCACTGTCACGACCACAGACCTCAGACACGTCATAACTGAATCGTGAGAAAAAATACTTTCCATTCGTGTTTTTGTATCCTGTTGTGTCGAGGCCTCCTTATTATAGTGGATGAGGTACTGGAGGTGGGAAATATTTAAATGACTGTCTAACCTACACAATGGACCTTTATTGTATCGGTATGAAAGGGAAAATTCCTTAATTGTTATGGAGCAAATTTCCTGTTGCTTGTATGGGACACTGAGAGGAGGGTGTGATCGTGTTTCAACGGTCTACTGTTTGATTGTTGCAATAACTCCATCTTACTTATACAGTCCCTCACAGGCTCGGTGTGTGTGTGTGTGTGTGTGTGTGTGTGTGTGTGTGTGTGTGTGTGTGTGTGTGTGTGTGTGTGTGTGTGTGTGTGTGTGTGTGTGTGTGTGTGTGTGTGTGTGCGTGCGTAAACCCCGGGGTATCTACAGAAGCCAGCCGACCAGACAGTCAGCCAGCAGACAGCCAATAATGCCACTCCCTTCGCTCCACTCCATTGCCTCGCTGCCTACACACACACATCTACTTTCACAAATCCTCCTCAGACCTCAGCACAGTCCCACTCCTCTTGTTCACCACAGATCGACACCATAGAGACCTCTTGTCAAATGGTACCCTATTCCCTATGTAGTGCACTACTTTTGACCAGGGCTCTGGTCAGTATATAGAGAATCGGGTGCCATTTGGGACGCAGACCTGCTCCCAGCTCCACTCACTCTCTGACACCCAACATGTCTGTTAAACCATGTTTGTCTGAAACCTAAGACCACTGCTGTGCTTTGAGGCCGAGGCACCTCTGCTGTAAAGCTTTAAAAAAACAGTTCTGGTTTCAATCTCCTTGTGAAGTGGTAAATATGTGGCCGGGCGTGTTCAACGGCCAGCGACTGACACCCTGGCATCTGGAATATTAGTTTTCTTTAGGACATACGACATATGACCAGTCCTCATAGTACACTAGTACCAGTACTTGGCAACGTTCTAGTGGCCTTATCAGGAAAAACATGGAGTTGTTTTTCATTAGTTATAGATGTTACAGCTGTATTATAGATGTTATTACTGTATTATAGATGTTATAGCTGTATTATAGATGTTATAGCTGTATTATAGATGTTACAGCTGTATTATAGATGTTGCAGCAGTATTATAGATGTTGCAGCTGTATTATAGATGTTGCAGCTGTATTATAGAGACCTTTTAGGGCTAGCTTAGCTTAGCTACTGTAACACAGCTTGGGTGCTTTTAGGGCTAGCTTAGTTTAACTACTGTAGCAATGCCTGGGCTCTTCAGGGCTAGCTTAGTTTAGCTACTGTAACGTTGCCTTGGCTCTTCAGGGCTAGCTTAGTTTAACTACTGTAACACAGCCTGTGCTCTCCAGGGCTAGCTTAGTTTAACTACTGTAGCAATGCCTGGGCTCTTCAGGGCTAGCTTAGTTTAACTACTGTAACACAGCCTGTGCTCTCCAGGGCTAGCTTAGTTTAACTACTGTAGCAATGCCTGGGCTCTTCAGGGCTAGCTTAGTTTAACTACTGTAACACAGCCTGGGCTCTTCAGGGCTAGCTTAGTTTAACTACTGTAACGTTGCCTTGGCTCTTCAGGGCTAGCTTAGTTTAACTACTGTAACACAGCCTGTGCTCTCCAGGGCTAGCTTAGTTTAACTACTGTAACACAGCCTGTGCTCTCCAGGGCTAGCTTAGTTTAACTACTGTAGCAATGCCTTGGCTCTTCAGGGCTAGCTTAGTTTAACTACTGTAACACAGCCTGGGCTCTTCAGGGCTAGCTTAGTTTAACTACTGTAACACAGCCTGGGCTCTTCAGGGCTAGCTTAGTTTAACTACTGTAACGTTGCCTTGGCTCTTCAGGGCTAGCTTAGTTTAACTACTGTAACACAGCCTGGGCTCTCCAGGGCTAGCTTAGTTTAACTACTGTAACACAGCCTGTGCTCTCCAGGGCTAGCTTAGTTTAACTACTGTAACACAGCCTGGGCTCTCCAGGGCTAGCTTAGTTTAACTACTGTAGCAATGCCTGTGCTCTCCAGGGCTAGCTTAGTTTAACTACTGTAACACAGCCTGGGCTCTCCAGGGCTAGCTTAGTTTAACTACTGTAACACAGCCTGTGCTCTCCAGGGCTAGCTTAGTTTAACTACTGTAGCAATGCCTGGGCTCTTCAGGGCTAGCTTAGTTTAACTACTGTAACACAGCCTGGGCTCTCCAGGGCTAGCTTAGTTTAACTCCCATAACACTCAGTCTCACCGCACACTACCTTCTCAGACCGTTCGCTAATGTTAGCGAACAATCATGGCTAAGACCAGACAAATTGAATATGTTAGCTAAAGTTTGCAAACCATTTCCCTTGTCTCTGGCTTCACACTGGGGCTGGGCTGACAGAGCTGGGCTGTTAGGAAGGCACAGGGACAGGTTGCATCCCAAATGGCATCCTTTTCCCAGTGAAGTGCATTACTTTTGACCAGGGCCTTAGGAGTGGTTTACGTAGGCAGCCCAATTCTGATATTGATGACCAATTACATCAGATCTTTTCACATCAGATTATCACATATTTGGGAAGACCCAGGTGTAGACAGTGTTGAAGTAACAAATGTTTATTACTTGAACAGGGGGCAGGCAAAACGACAAGGGCAGGCAGAGGTCAGTAATCCAGATCAGAGTCCATAAGGTACAGAACGACAGGTCAAGGGCAGGTAGAGGTCAGCAATCCAGATCAGAGTCCATAAGGTACAAAACGACAGGTCAAGGGCAGGCAGAGGTCAGTAATCCAGATCAGAGTCCATAAGGTACAGAACGACAGGTCAAGGGCAGGCAGAGGTCAGTAATCCAGATCAGAGTCCATAAGGTACAGAACGACAGGTCAAGGGCAGGTAGAGGTCAGTAATCCAGATCAGAGTCCATAAGGTACAAAACGACAGGTCAAGGGCAGGTAGAGGTCAGTAATCCAGATCAGAGTCCATAAGGTACAGAACGACAGGTCAAGGGCAGGTAGAGGTCAGCAATCCAGATCAGAGTCCATAAGGTACAAAACGACAGGTCAAGGGCAGGTAGAGGTCAGTAATCCAGATCAGAGTCCATAAGGTACAGAACGACAGGTCAAGGGCAGGCAGAGGTCAGTAATCCAGATCAGAGTCCATAAGCTACAGAACGACAGGTCAAGGGCAGGTAGAGGTCAGTAATCCAGATCAGAGTCCAAAATAAAATATGATATGTACATATAAATATATGGATGGCCGAGCGGCATAGGCAAGATGCAGAAGATGGTATAAAATACAGTATAAACATATGAGATGAGTAATGTAGGATATGTAACATTATTAAAGTGGCATTATTTAAAGTGACTAGTGATCAATTTATTAAAGTGGCCAGTGATTGGGTCTCAGTGTAGGCAGCAGCCTCTCTGAGTTAGTGATTGCTGTTTAGCAGTCTGATGGCCTTCAGATAGAATGCGGGAAAAGGCACAGAACGGCAGGCAGTCTCCATGCAGGCAGAGGTCAATAATCCAGTGTGTTGGGGCAAGGTACAGGATGGCAGGCAGACTCAGGGCAGGCAGAATGGTCAAAACAGAGAAAACTAGAAAACTGGAACTATAGAAAAGACAGGAGCACAGGGAAACGGGAACTATAGAAAAGACAGGAGCACGGGGAAACGGGAACTATAGAAAAGACAGGAGCACAGGGAAACTGGAACTATAGAAAAGACAGGAGCACAGGGAAACGGGAACTATAGAAAAGACAGGAGCACAGGGAAACGGGAACTATAGAAAAGACAGGAGCACGGGGAAACCCACTGGTAGGCTTGGTGAATAAAATTAACTGGCAACAGACACACAGAGAACACAGGTATAAATACACAGGGGATAATGAGGAGAGATGGGAGACACCTGGTGGGGGGGGTGGAGTCAAGCACAACGACAGGTGAAAGATCAAGGTGTGACACAGATATTGTTTCTGAAAGGATTTGATTAGTCTAAAGACCAATTGGGGGGGATCAGAATTGGGCTGCCTGTGTAAACGCAGCCATAGGATGCCATTTGGGATTCAACTAGGGCTGTGACGGTCATGGAATTTGGGATGATACCAGGCAGACCTTATGTTTTTTATATGCTCATTTAATATATGAGAATTAACCAATGATATTAGGCCACACCCGGCCATGATTACAGACACCTGTGCGTGTCCTTTGACACTATGTAAACAAGTCACCCCGCAGTGTTTGTCATTGTACCCTGATGAAGACAGCTTGTCTGTCGAAACGTTGGATATTAGGTTATTAAATGATTTCCTCTGAGCTCCTTTAATTTTTCAAGACCTGCCAGGGTTGGAGGTTTCAAGCTCATTCTATTCACCGTTTGCTACAACACCTTGCTCTTTTCATTATGTTGTTAAGAGTCCATGTTATCGCAGAAACTGACTCAACCACACAGTCAGATAGTGTTGGATTTCCTACGGTTATTTTACAGTTAAAGGTTATTTTATTTTCATGATGGTCTGTATCCGTAACCGTGAGTTATACGGTAATGGGACGGCAGGGTAGCCTAGTGGTTAGAGTGTTGGACTAGTAACCACAAGGTTGCAAGTTCAAATCCCCAAGTTGGCAAGGTACAAATCTGTCATCCTGCCCCTGAACAGGCAGTTAACCCACTGTTCCCAGGCCGTCATTGAAAATAAGAATGTGTTCTTAACTGACTTGCCTGGTTAAATAAAGGTAAAATAAAAAAATAAAAAATGGTGCCAGCACTAAATACAGCCAGAAATACTGTTCCTATGGTGAGAGGAACAGAGAGGAGCTTTGATTTCAACCCTTGGAACACTCAAAAGACATCTGTTAGTCCTAGAAGTCAAGTTTAACTCTTGATACTCTGTAAGATCAAGCCAGTGATCAAAACCGTGTCAGATGCTTTAGAATAAATCGGTTGAAATTGATATACTTTACACATTAAACATGTCAAATGATAAATATGATTATTTTTTTTTTGTCCTGAAGTATATCTATGGCTGTAGCAGCATAAAATGTATTCACCCAGTAGTAGGATGTGCCTCTTGTCACAGTTTAATGCAAAGAGATTCAGAAACTCTTGACGGACTATAGAAGTAAATAAAAAAGCGTCTTTATTGTTACAAGTAAAAACCAATGCGTCTTCAGTGTTTTACTTCCATTGTCTTCCAAGAGTTGCTGAATCTCGCCTCTACTTCGGGTTGCTACTCAATTCATGCACTTTGGTTGGAGAGCGAGGTAGCAGCAGTGCTCCCTTCCCAGCAAATGCAGGACTCACAGAACGGTCCAGTGAACTCTGGTCACATCCAACATGACTATACATTCTATATCATTAGGCCATAGCAGAATCTATATTAGGGCCCTATGAAATCTGTGTTACGGAAAACGACATCACGGAATCCAGACATTAAAACTGAATTCACCAATTTAAAAAATAATCTATTGAACTTAGTAGGAAATCAACTACATTTTTTGAACTTACTAGAACATTTATTCATTTGCCCAAGATTATCATAAGACATGGATACAATGCATCTGTGATTTGTATTTTCCTTCAACTTTCTGAAGGGGCAACGGCACATGTTGGTCTACCATTTTATGTAGCCGTTAGTCATGATGCTATTGTAATGACAGCTGTCTCCTGACAGATGTAAAGATTCCCCAAAACCTTCTCTGGCTGGTGCTTAGTTGAATTAAAGGGTAATTACACCCAAAAATATACATTTCTTACATTTTTCCCAGACCTCAAAAGTGTTCTCCTGATGTGGTTTAACCATTGTTGTGGACTTAGAACATCTATTTTAATGAATCGCTTTCCTCTTTTGTCTTCTTATTCAGAGAAGTGGGGAATGAAGGAGAGAAGGGATAGAGAGAGGGGGGGTGAAGGAGAGAAGGGATAGAGAGAGGGAGGAGGGGGGGTGAAGGAGAGAAGGGATAGAGAGAGGGGGGAGCGGGGGTGAAGGAGAGAAGGGATAGAGAGAGGGGGAAGGAGAGGGAAGGAGGGGGGGTGAAAGGGTAAGTAGCTTATGTAACTGTTCTTGTGATCTTGTTTTATTTTAATTGCCTCCATTCAGCAATGTCAAAAGGGTACTTATTGTGTTATGATCAGGGCTATTTTGGAGGGGATTGGAGAATGACAGATTTAAATGGGGTCTGGTTGGAGTGGTGTGTACTAGTTTTAACATTTAGAGCTGATCAAGAGGGTCATGTGGGGGAACGTTGAATTTTTATCAGCGGCACACACACACACACACACACACACACACACACACACACACACACACACACACACACACACACACACACACACACACACACACACTTACACACGTAAATGTTTCATTTTTAACCTGTTGTCAGGGTTATGTTTCTTCATGATGAGTGGTAGTCTCTGATTGTATACTCTAGAACACTGTGATTGTAGACCCTAGAACACTGTGATTGTGGACTCGAGATCACTGTGATTGTAGACTCGAGATCACTGTGATTGTATACTTGAGATCACTGTGATTGTAGACTCTAGACCACTGTGATTGTAGACCCTAGAACACTGTGATTGTAGACTCTAGACCACTGTGATTGTAGACCCTAGAACACTGTGATTGTAGACTCTAGACCACTGTGATTGTAGACCCTAGAACACTGTGATTGTGGACTCTAGAACACTGTGATTGTGGACTCTAGAACACTGTGATTGTAGACTCTAGAACACTGTGATTGTAGACTCTAGAACACTGTGATTGTAGACCCTAGAACACTGTGATTGTGGACTCTAGAACACTGTGATTGTAGACTCTAGAACACTGTGATTGTAGACTCTAGAATAGTCTTTTAGTGCATCTGGAACTTATAGTGGTGTTCTTTTCTGTGTTCCTTCAGCATTGTTAGTGGGCCTGTGAAAATACTGTCCTAACTCCTGTCCCCTCTGTATCTCTGTTCTGGGAACTCTTCTGCTAGACTAGTGCTATCACAGCACTGCTCTGCTCTGCTTATTGCTCTCAAATGCTGCTGGACGCATAATTTATTTATGAGAGGAAGACGATGTCTGAAATATTTACAACAGAGGAGCAGGAAAGAATTTTCAATAAGACATGAGATGCAACAATCAAGAAGTTCCTACTTCCTCACAGCTTTTAGGGATAGGGGTCCTTGGGACCTGAGAGGGCTGGCTGGTTAAAGTGCCTGATGTTCTCCTGGTCACTCCAAGCCCGTCCAAGCCCATCACAGTAGAGTTCAATTAGGCGTTGAATTTAAATGTCAGGAAATAAAGGTCATTTTCTTAATGGATTTCCCCTGTTGCCCCTCCTTCTCCCGACAGTAGGGCCTGCTCCCCTCCTTCTTCTGACAGTAGGGCCTGCTCCCCTCCTTCTTCTGACAGTAGGGCCTGCTCCCCTCCTTCTTCTGACAGTAGGGCCTGCTCCCCTCCTTCTTCTGACAGTAGGGCCTGCTCCCCTCCTTCTCCTGACAGTAGGGCCTGCTCCCCTCCTTCTCCCAACAGTAGGGCCTGCTCCCCTCCTTCTTCTGACAGTAGGGCCTGCTCCCCTCCTTTTTCTGACAGTAGGGCCTGCTCCCCTCTGACAGTAGGGCCTGCTCCCCTCCCCCTTCTGACAGTAGGGCCTGCCTCCCTCCCCCTTCTGACAGTAGGGCCTGCTCCCCTCCCCCTTCTGACAGTAGGGCCTGCTCCCCTCCCCCTTCTGACAATAGGGCCTACTCCCCTCCTCCTCCTGACAGTAGGGCCTGCTCCCCTCCTCCTGACAGTAGGGCCTGCCTCCCTCCCCCTTCTGACAGTAGGGCCTGCTCCCCTCCCCCTTCTGACAGTAGGGCCTGCTCCCCTCCCCCTTCTGACAATAGGGCCTACTCCCCTCCTCCTCCTGACAGTAGGGCCTGCTCCCCTCCTCCTGACAGTAGGGCCTGCTCCCCTCCCTCTTCTGACAGTAGGGCCTGCTCCACTCCCCCTCCTGACAGTAGGGCCTGCTCCCCTCCCTCTTCTGACAGTAGGACCTACTCCCCTCCTTCTCCCGACAGTAGGGCCTGCTCCCCTCCTCCTCCTGACAGTAGGGCCTGCTCCCCTCCTTCTCCCGACAGTAGGGCCTGCTCCCCTCCTCCTCCTGACAGTAGGGCCTGCTCCCCTCCTCCTCCTGACAGTAGGGCCTGCCCCCCTCCTTCTCCCGACAGTAGGGCCTGCTACCCTCCTTTTCCCCACAGTAGGGCCAGCGCTCCTCCCTTTCCCAACAGTAGGGCCTGCTCCCCTCCTTCTCCCGACAGTAGGGCCTGCTCCCCTCCTCCTCCTGACAGTAGGGCCTGCTCCCCTCCTCCTTCTGACAGTAGGTCCTGCTCCCCTCCTTCTCCCGACAGTAGGGCCAGCGCTCCCCTCTTCTCCCGACAGTAGGGCCTGCTCCCCTCCTTCTCCCGACAGTAGGGCCTGCTCCCCTCCTCCTCCTGACAGTAGGGCCTGCTCCCCTCCTCCTCCTGACAGTAGGGCCTGCTCCCCTCCTTCTCCTGACAGTAGGGCCTGCTCCCCTCCTTCTCCCAACAGTAGGGCCTGCTCCCCTCCTTCTCCCGACAGTAGGGCCTGCTCCCCTCCTCCTCCTGACAGTAGGGCCTGCTCCCCTCCTTCTCCCGACAGTAGGGCCTGCTCCCCTCCTTCTCCCGACAGTAGGGCCTGCTCCCCTCCTCCTCCCGACAGTAGGGCCAGCTCCCCTCCTTCTCCCGATAGTTGAAGGTGCCATGCCCAGTTGATAATCACCCCGATAACTGCCTTGAAACTGAACCTAAAATATACTGAAACTACTTTCATACATACAAGAACAGATAATAAATGAAGTAATTGTGTAAATCACCGATTGTGAATAAAGAACAGAGCAGGCCATTTTATTGTATTGATCTATTCTAATTATAATCTCAGAATGCTAGGTAAGGTAGTAGGTACCCTGTATCAGTCCACCAAATCCAATTAGTCTTTTCAGTGTAATTTGGCATACTTTGACCTACCTACCTACTACTTGGAGTGTTTGATTTGATTGATTAGGATCGCCGTTAACTGATGCCGAAGGCGACAGCCAGTCTTACTGGGGGTCTGACACACAACCAAAAAGACATTACGTCATTTACAACGGCAATAACACAAAGATGAATGGATGCACATGCTGTGTTAGTGTTGCTACAAGATCTGAATGAACACCACTCACACGGGGAAGAAATGAATCTCGACATCTCTGCTGATTATTCTACTGACTGAGGCTCCAGCCTGAACCTACAGCTCTGAGCCCTCTGCGTAAGAACAGCCTGAACCTACAGCTCTGAGCCCTCTGGGTAAGAACAGCCTGAACCTACAGCTCTGAGCCCTCTGGGTAAGAACAGCCTGAACCTACAGCTCTGAGCCCTCTGCGTAAGAACAGCCTGAACCTACAGCTCTGAGCCCTCTGCGTAAGAACAGCCTGAACCTACAGCTCTGAGCCCTCTGCGTAAGAACAGCCTGAACCTACAGCTCTGAGCCCTCTGCGTAAGAACAGCCTGAACCTACAGCTCTGAGCCCTCTGCGTAAGAACAGCCTGAACCTACAGCTCTGAGCCCTCTGCGTAAGAACAGCCTGAACCTACAGCTCTGAGCCCTCTGCGTAAGAACAGCCTGAACCTACAGCTCTGAGCCCTCTGCGTAAGAACAGCCTGAACCTACAGCTCTGAGCCCTCTGCGTAAGAACAGCCTGAACCTACAGCTCTGAGCCCTCTGGGTAAGAACAGCCTGAACCTACAGCTCCGAGCCCTCTGCGTAAGAACAGCCTGAACCTACAGCTCTGAGCCCTCTGCGTAAGAACAGCCTGAACCTACAGCTCTGAGCCCTCTGCGTAAGAACAGCCTGAACCTACAGCTCTGAGCCCTCTGCGTAAGAACAGCCTGAACCTACAGCTCTGAGCCCTCTGGGTAAGAACAGCCTGAACCTACAGCTCTGAGCCCTCTGCGTAAGAACAGCCTGAACCTACAGCTCTGAGCCCTCTGCGTAAGAAAAGCCTGAACCTACAGCTCTGAGCCCTCTGGGTAAGAACAGCCTGAACCTACAGCTCTGAGCCCTCTGCGTAAGAACAGCCTGAACCTACAGCTCTGAGCCCTCTGCGTAAGAAAAGCCTGAACCTACAGCTCTGAGCCCTCTGCGTAAGAACAGCCTGAACCTACAGCTCTGAGCCCTCTGCGTAAGAACAGCCTGAACCTACAGCTCTGAGCCCTCTGCGTAAAAACAGCCTGAACCTACAGCTCTGAGCCCTCTGCGTAAAAACAGCCTGAACCTACAGCTCTGAGCCCTCTGCGTAAGAACAGCCTGAACCTACAGCTCTGAGCCCTCTGCGTAAGAACAGCCTGAACGGTGCTCTGAGCCCTCTGCGTAAGAACAGCCTGAACCTACAGCTCTGAGCCCTCTGCGTAAAAACAGCCTGAACCTACAGCTCTGAGCCCTCTGCGTAAGAACAGCCTGAACCTACAGCTCTGAGCCCTCTGCGTAAAAACAGCCTGAACCTACAGCTCTGAGCCCTCTGCGTAAAAACAGCCTGAACCTACAGCTCTGAGCCCTCTGCGTAAGAACAGCCTGAACCTACAGCTCTGAGCCCTCTGCGTAAGAACAGCCTGAACCTACAGCTCTGAGCCCTCTGCGTAAGAACAGCCTGAACCTACAGCTCTGAGCCCTCTGCGTAAGAACAGCCTGAACCTACAGCTCTGAGCCCTCTGGGTAAGAACAGCCTGAACCTACAGCTCTGAGCCCTCTGCGTAAGAACAGCCTGAACCTACAGCTCTGAGCCCTCTGCGTAAGAACAGCCTGAACCTACAGCTCTGAGCCCTCTGCGTAAGAACAGCCTGAACCTACAGCTCTGAGCCCTCTGCGTAAGAACAGCCTGAACCTACAGCTCTGAGCCCTCTGCGTAAGAACAGCCTGAACCTACAGCTCTGAGCCCTCTGCGTAAGAACAGCCTGAACCTACAGCTCTGAGCCCTCTGGGTAAGAACAGCCTGAACCTACAGCTCTGAGCCCTCTGCGTAAGAACAGCCTGAACGGTGCTCCGAGCCCTCTGCGTAAGAACAGCCTGAACCTACAGCTCTGAGCCCTCTGCGTAAGAACAGCCTGAACCTACAGCTCTGAGCCCTCTGCGTAAGAACAGCCTGAACCTACAGCTCTGAGCCCTCTGCGTAAGAACAGCCTGAACCTACAGCTCTGAGCCCTCTGCGTAAGAACAGCCTGAACGGTGCTCCGAGCAGGTGCCCCGCGCCACCACCAAATGAAACGGTGAGACAGGAGAGAGGAAGGGACGTGGCACCATTTGGATAGAACAAGCCGGTGACAATGCCAAGGGGCCGATTATCAGCACAAAATATCATCACTGAGAGAGCAGTCCTTTACAAGCAGAAAACTATATCAGCAACACTCACCGGCTTTCATTGTTAATGAGACATGGACGTGCTCCAACTGATGCCATCGCGTGAAGTCACACCGCACGAGCTGACAATAACACACTGTTTTTGACTGACTGCTGTCCTTTCCACACTTATATTAATTATGTCATTATTGCTTTTGTGCCGATTTTCACTATCATCGCTATGGTGTGAGAGTTCATTATCATCTCTATGATATGAGAGTTCATTATCATCTCTAAGATATGAGAGTTCATTATCATCTCTATGATATGAGAGTTCATTATCATCTCTAAGATATGATAGTTCATTATCATCTCTATGATAGAGTTCATTATCATCTCTATGATGTAAGAGTTCATTATCATCTCTATGATGTAAGAGTTCATTATCATCTCTATGATATGAGAGTTCATTATCATCTCTATGATATGAGAGTTCATTATCATCTCTATGATATGAGAGTTCATTATCATCTCTAAGATATGAGAGTTCATTATCATCTCTAAGATATGAGAGTTCATTATCATCTCTATGATATGAGAGTTCATTATCATCTCTATGATATGAGAGTTCATTATCATCTCTATGATATGAGAGTTCATTATCATCTCTATGATATGGGAGTTCATTATCATCTCTAAGATATGAGAGTTCATTATCATCTCTATGATATGAGAGTTCATTATCATCTCTGATATGAGAGTTCATTATCATCTCTATGATGTAAGAGTTCATTATCATCTCTATGATGTAAGAGTTCATTATCATCTCTATGATGTAAGAGTTCATTATCATCTCTAAGATATGAGAGTTCATTATCATCTCTATGATATGAGAGTTCATTATCATCTCTATGATATGAGAGTTCATTATCATCTCTATGATATGAGTGTTCATTATCATCTCTATGATATGCGTGTTCATTATCATCTCTATGATATGAGAGTTCATTATCATCTCTATGATGTAAGAGTTCATTATCATCTCTGTGATGAGAGGACAGAGAGAGATACAGTATCCACAATACAGTATCCACGCTACAGTATCCACGCTACAGTATCCACAATACAGTATCCACAATACAGTATCCACGCTACAGTATCCACGCTACAGTATCCACGCTACAGTATCCACGCTACAGTATCCACTATTATCATCCATTATCATCCATTATCATCACTATGAAAGAAGAGTTCATTACCTGATGATACCTGATGTAATGTAAACGCTATACATTACCCTCTCTCCCTCAGTGACATACCCTGACATAATGTAAACGTTGTACATTACCCTCTCTCCCTCAGTGACATATCCTGACATAATGTAAACGTAATACATTACCCTCTCTCCCTCAGTGACATATCCTGACATAATGTAAACATTATACATTACCCACTCTCCCTCATTGACATATCCTGACATAATGTAAACGTTATACATTACCCTCTCTCCCTCAGTGACATATCCTGACATAATGTAAACGTTATACATTACCCTCTCTCCCTCAGTGACATATCCTGACATAATGTAAACGTTATACATTACCCTCTCTCCCTCAGTGACATATCCTGACATAATGTAAACGTTATACATTACCCTCTCTCCCTCAGTGACATATCCTGACATAATGTAAACGTTATACATTACCCTCTCTCCCTCAGTGACATATCCTGACATAATGTAAATGTAATACATTACCCTCTCTCCCTCAGTGACATGAATAAGTATATTTCCTATTCTCAGAACCCTATGGAGGAAACAGGAACACTATGAACACTATGATTTCAGAGTTCATTATCACCCGGGTTTACTCAGTTCATTATCACCCGGGTTTACTCAGTTCATTATCACCCGGGTTTACTCAGTTCATTATCACCCGGGTTTACTCAGTTCATTATCACCCGGGTTTACTCAGTTCATTATCACCCGGGTTTACTCAGTTCATTATCACCCGGGTTTACTCAGTTCATTATCACCCGGGTTTACTCAGTTCATTATCACCCGGGTTTACTCAGTTCATTATCATGTACTTATTGTGTGTTTGTCTGCTGTGGGCACACTTCTGTCTGCCTCTGTCCATGTATGTGTCTGTCTGCCTCTGTCCATGTATGTGTCTGTCTGCCTCTGTCCATGTATGTGTCTGTCTGCCTCTGTCCATGTATGTGTCTGTCTGCCTCTGTCCATGTATGTGTCTGTCTGCCTCTGTCCATGTATGTGTCTGTCTGCCTCTGTCCATGTATGTGTCTGTCTGCCTCTGTCCATGTATGTGTCTGTCTGCCTCTGTCCATGTATGTGTCTGTCTGCCTCTGTCCATGTATGTGTCTGTCTGCCTCTGTCCATGTATGTGTCTGTCTGCCTCTGTCCATGTATGTGTCTGTCTGCCTCTGTCCATATGTATGTGTCTGTCTGCCTCTGTCCATATGTATGTGTCTGTCTGCCTCTGTCCATATGTATTTGTCTGTCTGCCTCTGTCCATGTATGTGTCTGTCTGCCTCTGTCCATGTATGTGTCTGTCTGCCTCTGTCCATGTATGTGTCTGTCTGCCTCTGTCCATGTATGTGTCTGTCTGCCTCTGTCCATGTATGTGTCTGTCTGCCTCTGTCCATGTATGTGTCTGTCTGCCTCTGTCCATGTATGTGTCTGTCTGCCTCTGTCCATGTATGTGTCTGTCTGCCTCTGTCCATGTATGTGTCTGTCTGCCTCTGTCCATATGTATGTGTCTGTCTGCCTCTGTCCATATGTATGTGTCTGTCTGCCTCTGTCCATATGTATGTGTCTGTCTGCCTCTGTCCATATGTATGTGTCTGTCTGCCTCTGTCCATGTATGTGTCTGTCTGCCTCTGTCCATGTATGTGTCTGTCTGCCTCTGTCCATGTATGTGTCTGTCTGCCTCTGTCCATGTATGTGTCTGTCTGCCTCTGTCCATGTATGTGTCTGTCTGCCTCTGTCCATGTATGTGTCTGTCTGCCTCTGTCCATGTATGTGTCTGTCTGCCTCTGTCCATGTATGTGTCTGTCTGCCTCTGTCCATATGTATGTGTCTGTCTGCCTCTGTCCATATGTATGTGTCTGTCTGCCTCTGTCCATATGTATGTGTCTGTCTGCCTCTGTCCATGTATGTGTCTGTCTGCCTCTGTCCATGTATGTGTCTGTCTGCCTCTGTCCATGTATGTGTCTGTCTGCCTCTGTCCATGTATGTGTCTGTCTGCCTCTGTCCATGTATGTGTCTGTCTGCCTCTGTCCATGTATGTGTCTGTCTGCCTCTGTCCATGTATGTGTCTGTCTGCCTCTGTCCATGTATGTGTCTGTCTGCCTCTGTCCATGTATGTGTCTGTCTGCCTCTGTCCATGTATGTGTCTGTCTGCCTCTGTCCATATGTATGTGTCTGTCTGCCTCTGTCCATATGTATGTGTCTATCTGCCTCTGTCCATATGTATGTGTCTGTCTGCCTCTGTCCATATGTATGTGTCTGTCTGCCTCTGTCCATATGTATGTGTCTGTCTGCCTCTGTCCATGTATGTGTCTGTCTGCCTCTGTCCATGTATGTGTCTGTCTGCCTCTGTCCATGTATGTGTCTGTCTGCCTCTGTCCATGTATTTGTCTGTCTGCCTCTGTCCATATGTATGTGTCTGTCTGCCTCTGTCCATATGTATGTGTCTGTCTGCCTCTGTCCATATGTATGTGTCTGTCTGCCTCTGTCCATATGTATGTATACTGTCTGCCTCTGTCCATGTATGTGTCTGTCTGCCACTGTCCATGTATGTGTCTGTCTGCCTCTGTCCATGTATGTGTCTGTCTGTCTCTGTCCATCTATGTGTCTGTCTGCCTCTGTCCATGTATGTGTCTGTCTGCCTCTGTCCATGTATGTGTCTGTCTGCCTCTGTCCATGTATGTGTCTGTCTGCCTCTGTCCATGTATGTGTCTGTCTGCCTCTGTCCATGTATGTGTCTGTCTGCCTCTGTCCATGTATGTGTCTGTCTGCCTCTGTCCATGTATGTGTCTGTCTGCCTCTGTCCATGTCTGTGTCTGTCTGCCTCTGTGTATTTGACCTTTATTGTGTGTGTGTTTGCGTTCATGACGGAGATGTTTTCTGGCACAGCGGAGAGCAGCCTGTCTGAAGCTGTGAGGGCCACCTGCAGACAACCCTCTGATCTACAGTAGTCCTGACCACACACACACACACACGCATGTTGTAAGAAAAGCCAGTGTATGAGTCAAGAAGAGAAGATGTAGAGAGAGGAAGGAAAGGAGGGATTAAGAAATACGGCAGAGGACAGAGAGAGATACAGTATCCACAATACAGTATCCACGCTACAGTATCCACGCTACAGTATCCACAATACAGTATCCACAATACAGTATCCACGCTACAGTATCCACGCTACAGTATCCACGCTACAGTATCCACGCTACAGTATCCACAATACAGTATCCACAATACAGTATCCACGCTACAGTATCCACGCTACAGTATCCACGCTACAGTATCCACACTACAGTATCCACGCTACAGTATCCACAATACAGTATCCACGCTACAGTATCCACAATACAGTATCCACACTACAGTATCCACGCTACAGTATCCACAATACAGTATCCACGCTACAGTATCCACAATACAGTATCCACGCTACAGTATCCACAATACAGTATCCACAATACAGTATCCACGCTACAGTATCCACGCTACAGTATCCACAATACAGTATCCACGCTACAGTATCCACAATACAGTATCCACGCTACAGTATCCACAATACAGTATCCACGCTACAGTATCCACAATACAGTATCCACGCTACAGTATCCACAATACAGTATCCACGCTACAGTATCCACGCTACAGTATCCACGCTACAGTATCCACACTACAGTATCCACAATACAGTATCCACAATACAGTATCCACGCTACAGTATCCACAATACAGTATCCACGCTACAGTATCCACAATACAGTATCCACGCTACAGTATCCACAATACAGTATCCACAATACAGTATCCACAATACAGTATCCACGCTACAGTATCCACGCTAAAGGAGCTACACTGTAGATATTGTACTTTCAATTTCACATCAGCTGTTCCATTTCCAACAATTTGATTGTTGATTCATTTGCACTGTCCTTGTTCCGTACATTCCCTAAATACATTTCATGAATACATTTCATGAATAAACGTAGATGTTCCTTTTAAACACCGATTTCCAGACACACTAACTTTTCAGCAGAGAAGAGAAGGTGCTTTAACTCTTCAGGTTCAGCATGTGATGTCTTCTGGTGCACTTTTTACTTCCTAATATAATTTATTAAAAATCACCTGACTGTAGACTATACGTTATGATGATGTCATCCATTTCAGAGATGACGGGAGAAGAGAAGTGCCTTATAAACCTGATGACAGCAGTCTAGTTCCTGTCTGACACGGTGGTGGCGCTATGAGCTGTTATGAATGCTTATATCAGGTCTATGACTTCTTATAGCAAGTCTTAACCTGCAATTAGGATATGAGACAATATATATATATATATATATATATATATATATATATATATATATTACATATATATATATTTACACACTACCGTTCAAAAGTTTGGGGTACTTGTTTTTGAAAGAAAAGCATTTTTTTTGTCCATTAAAATAACATCAAATTGATCAGAAATACAGTGTCGATGTCATGGTGCTGATAATGGACGGACCAAGGCTCAGCGTGTGTTGAGTTCCACAACTTTCAAACAAAAAACAATAAACAAGCAACAAAACATGACTTACATTGTGCAACCAGCACAAACACAATATCCCACAACCCAGGTGGGAACAATGGAGAACTTAAGTAGGATCCCCAATCAGAGACAACGATAATCAGCTGCCTCTAATTAGGAACCATACCAAGTACACCAAAATAGAAATAGGAAAACTAGAACACCCCCCTAGTCATGCCCTGACCTACAACACCATAGAGAACTAAGGGCCCTCTATGGTCAGGGTGTGACAGTAGACATTGTTAATGTTGTAAATGGCTATTGTAGCTGGAAACGGCAGATTTTTATGTAATATCTACATAGGCGTACAGAGGCCCATTATCAGCAACCATCACTCCTGTGTTCCAATAACACGTTGTTAGCTAATCCAAGTTTATCATTTTAAAAGGCTAATTGATCATTAGAAAACCCTTTTGCAATTATGTTAGCACAGCTGAAAACTGTATTTCTGATTAAAGAAGCAATAAAACTGGCCTTCTTTAGACTAGTTGAGTATCTGGAGCATCAGTATTTGTGGATTTGATTCCAGGATCGAAATGGCTAGAAACAAAGACCTTTCTTCTGAAACTCGTCAGTCTATTCTTGTTCTGAGAAATGAAGGCTATTCCATTCGAGAAATTGCCAAGAAACTGAAGATCTCGTACAATGCTGTGTACTACTCGCTTCACAGAACAATGCAAACTGGCTCTAACCAGAATAGAAAGAGGCGTGGGAGGCCCTGGTGCACAACTGAGCAAGGGGACAAGTACATTAGAGTGTCTAGTTTGAGAAACAGATGCTACACAAGTCCTCATCTGGCAGCTTCATTAAATAGTACCCCCAAAACACCAGTCTCAATGTCAACAGTCAAGAGGCGACACCAGGATGCTGGCCTTCTAGGCAGCTGCCGACCAAAAGCCTGCGACTTGTCTTAATCAATCAGTGTGATTTTGTTTCACTGAATCTCCGTCTGTATATTTGATTAGGCTAATTGATCTCTGGCTGGATGTGGTATAGCTCATCTATCACTGAACAGAAACATTTAGCATGCTATCATGTAGCCTAAATCAAGTGTTTATCTATCACTGAACAGAAACATTTAGCATGCTATCATGTAGCCTAAATCAAGTGTTTATCACTGAACAGAAACATTTAGCATGCTATCATGTAGCCTAAATCAAGTGTTTATCTATCACTGAACAGAAACATTTAGCATGCTATCATGTAGCCTAAATCAAGTGTGTTATTTGGCTCTTGATTCACGTATAGGCTATATATAGGAGCCTTATATAATCTATCCACCATCGAGCTGTTCGAGCACATCCTGTTTTATCTAATGTAACTTACTTCAATATGATAATCAATCATGCATTCATGTCGTTACACAGCATACAAGTAATTTATGCGTTTAAATACAACCAAGCATTTTATTTTGAAAACAAATGAATGTAGCATTGAATAATTAAACAATAGGCCTAAATAAATAACTAGATTTTCTGTAAAACATCCATGTGAATAATCGCTCAAAAGCCCAGTATTTTGAATGTATGTTTTATTCTAATGTTTTATAATTTGTATCATTTATGGGTCTTATTTTTGATAGTTTAAAAGGCACTTTAGCAGGACAGTCATATTTTGTTAGTATGTATCAGCGTTAACAGATGCCACTGAAATATGGGCTACTCCTGATTCTGAGATGCCATGTCCGTCATGGTTTCATTGATCATCATTCACTTCGGCTTATTCATAGTGCACCTCAGTTTATTCATAGTGCACCTCAGTTTATTCATAGTGCACCTCAGTTTATTCATAGTGCACCTCAGTTTATTCATAGTGCACCTCAGTTTATTCATAGTGCACCTCAGTTTATTCATAGTGCACCTCAGTTTATTCATAGTGCACCTCAGTTTATTCATAGTGCACCTCAGTTTATTCATAGTGCACCTCGGTTTATTCATAGTGCACCTCAGTTTATTCATAGTGCACCTCAGTTTATTCATAGTGCACCTCAGTTTATTCGTAGTGCACCTCAGTTTATTCATAGTGCACCTCAGTTTATTCATAGTGCACCTCAGTTTATTCATAGTGCACCTCAGTTTATTCATAGTGCACCTCAGTTTATTCATAGTGCACCTCAGTTTATTCATAGTGCACCTCGGTTTATTCATAGTGCACCTCGGTTTATTCATAGTGCACCTCGGTTTATTCATAGTGCACCTCGGTTTATTCATAGTGCACCTCGGTTTATTCATAGTGCACCTCGGTTTATTCATAGTGCACCTCGGTTTATTCATAGTGCACCTCGGTTTATTCATAGTGCACCTCGGTTTATTCATAGTGCACCTCAGTTTATTCATAGTGCACCTCAGTTTATTCATAGTGCACCTCAGTTTATTCATAGTGCACCTCAGTTTATTCATAGTGCACCTCAGTTTATTCATAGTGCACCTCAGTTTATTCATAGTGCACCTCAGTTTATTCATAGTGCACCTCAGTTTATTCATAGTGCACCTCAGTTTATTCATAGTGCACCTCAGTTTATTCATAGTCACCTCAGTTTATTCATAGTGCACCTCAGTTTATTCATAGTGCACCTCAGTTTATTCATAGTGCACCTCAGTTTATTCATAGTGCACCTCAGTTTATTCATAGTGCACCTCAGTTTATTCATAGTGCACCTCAGTTTATTCATAGTGTACCTCAGTTTATTCATAGTGCACCTCAGTTTATTCATAGTGCACCTCAGTTTATTCATAGTGCACCTCAGTTTATTCATAGTGCACCTCAGTTTATTCGTAGTGCACCTCAGTTTATTCATAGTGCACCTCAGTTTATTCATAGTGCACCTCAGTTTATTCATAGTGCACCTCAGTTTATTCATAGTGCACCTCAGTTTATTCATAGTGCACCTCAGTTTATTCATAGTGTACCTCAGTTTATTCGTAGTGCACCTCAGTTTATTCATAGTGCACCTCAGTTTATTCATAGTGCACCTCAGTTTATTCATAGTGTACCTCAGTTTATTCATAGTGCACCTCAGTTTATTCATAGTGCACCTCAGTTTATTCGTAGTGCACCTCAGTTTATTCATAGTGCACCTCAGTTTATTCATAGTGTACCTCAGTTTATTCATAGTGTACCTCAGTTTATTCATAGTGCACCTCAGTTTATTCATAGTGCACCTCAGTTTATTCATAGTGCACCTCAGTTTATTCATAGTGTACCTCAGTTTATTCATAGTGCACCTCAGTTTATTCATAGTGTACCTCAGTTTATTCATAGTGTACCTCAGTTTATTCATAGTGCACCTCAGTTTATTCATAGTGCACCTCAGTTTATTCATAGTGTACCTCAGTTTATTCATAGTGCACCTCAGTTTATTCATAGTGCACCTCAGTTTATTCATAGTGTACCTCAGTTTATTCATAGTGTACCTCAGTTTATTCATAGTGTACCTCAGTTTATTCATAGTGTACCTCAGTTTATTCGTAGTGCACCTCAGTTTATTCGTAGTGCACCTCAGTTTATTCATAGTGCACCTCAGTTTATTCATAGTGCACCTCAGTTTATTCATAGTGCACCTCAGTTTATTCATAGTGCACCTCAGTTTATTCAGTTTATTCATAGTGTACCTCAGTTTATTCATAGTGTACCTCAGTTTATTCATAGTGCACCTCAGTTTATTCATAGTGCACCTCAGTTTATTCATAGTGCACCTCAGTTTATTCATATTCAGTTTATTCATAGTGTACCTCAGTTTATTCATAGTGCACCTCAGTTTATTCATAGTGTACCTCAGTTTATTCATAGTGTACCTCAGTTTATTCATAGTGCACCTCAGTTTATTCATAGTGCACCTCAGTTTATTCATAGTGCACCTCAGTTTATTCATAGTGCACCTCAGTTTATTCATAGTGCACCTCAGTTTATTCATAGTGCACCTCAGTTTATTCATAGTGCACCTCAGTTTATTCATAGTGCACCTCAGTTTATTCATAGTGCACCTCAGTTTATTCATAGTGCACCTCAGTTTATTCATAGTGCACCTCAGTTTATTCATAGTGCACCTCAGTTTATTCATAGTGCACCTCAGTTTATTCATAGTGCACCTCAGTTTATTCATAGTGTACCTCAGTTTATTCTTAGTGCACCTCAGTTTATTCTTAGTGCACCTCAGTTTATTCATAGTGCACCTCAGTTTATTCATAGTGCACCTCAGTTTATTCGTAGTGCACCTCAGCTTATTCGTATCGCAATTTGGAAAATTTCAATTTATCAGAAAAATGTGTTTCATGGCGATACATTTCTTTGGCCCGACCAATACTGTAATCCTGGCGCTGCTCGTGTTTCTTCTGCTGAGAGGAATCAGTAGTAAAAGGTACCCAAACATTCCGTTTTTGTTTCTTAACAAGACAAGCCAGAAACCCGTGGATATGACCGGGCCCCATCGGTTTCGGGCGGAGAAGGACACCTCTAACCCAGTGTCCTTCAGCTCGGATCAGTTTACAACCAGTAGAGATGAAAGAGAGGCAAGAACACATGTTGTGTCATGCACACAACAAAACACTACACAACAATACACACATCTACACAACAATGCAATGCAATACACAAAACACAACAATACAATACAAATCTACACAACAATACAAATACAACACACATCTTCACAGCAATACAATACACATAACACAACAATACAATACACACAACAAAACAAAACATACATCTACACAACAATACAATACACAACACAACAATACAATACAATACACAACACATCAAGGCATAACTTAACACAACAGATGTACACAAAACATTGACAGTACACGGGCCAAACATTCCTCCTCGTTCAACTATGCACTCATTACATACACAACAACAACCTTCCTCTCCTCCTATCTCTCTCTCCTCTCTCTCTGCCCCCCTCATCCCTTGTTGGTATGTAATTGGAGGTCTCTGCCTACAGATATTTGCCCTCAGTCAGTCATGAGGACACACAATTAGTCTCGTGTGTGTGTGCGTGTGTGTGTGAATTTAGGGCAGCATTGTATTAGGATTACGTAACACTGGAGGGAGCCAGCGAATTGGGATAATTTGATGTTTCCTGAGGGTGAAAGAGAGAGAGGGAGAGGGTGAAAGAGAGAGAGGGGGGGGTGAAAGAGAGAGAGGGGGAAAGAGAGAGAGTGAGTGAGGGGAGAGGGGATAATTACTTGACACATTGGAAAGAATTAACAAAAAAACTGAGCGAACTAGAATGCTATTTGGCTTTTAACAGAGTACACAGTGACAGAATACCTGACAACTGTGACTGACCCAAAATTAGGGAAAGCTTTGACTATGTACAGACTCAGTGAGCATAGCCTTGCCTCTCAAGAGAAGACAGGCTATGTGCTCACTGCCCACAAAATGAGGTGGAAACTGAGCTGCACTTCCTAACCTCCTGCCAAATGTATGACCATATTAGAGAAACATATTTCCCTCACACAGACCCACAAAGAATTTGAGGTGAAATATCATAACAAGATGTGAGACCTGTTTCCAAAGCAACCAGTGGAACACAAACAACATTGTAAATACAACCCCTATGGATCTGTTTATTCACGTGGTCTTACAACACTGTACACATCCAGTAGTAGAACATTTGAAATGTCTTCATTTAAAAATTAAAAATAAACGTTTGTGAGTTTAATGTTTACTTGTTAATTTCCCTTTTTGTTTATTGTCTATTTCACTGGCTTTGCCAATGCAAATATATGTTTCCCATGCCGAGAGAGAGGGAGAGAGAGAGAGAGGTGGAGGAGGGAAAGGAGAGCTCTGCGGGAGGGTGAGGGAGGGAGAGAGGACGTGTCGGACGGATGAGAGACCCTAACTCCCGTCCCGACCGCTGCCCACATGGCTCGTATCGTGTAGCGAGGCGGTTGACGTGTTGACAGCTCTCCGCAGGAAGTGGGTTCACACTCAGGACTCTGCGGGGAGGAGTTGTGTTTATTTATAGTTGCCCCCGTTATGCCACGCCAGCTTAATGGGATTGAGCTGTCTCCAGTAGGCATAGGACTGTAGGACCGACCGGAGGGCTGCTCGCTGGGTTCTCTGCTGCGCCTCACCGCACCATGGCGTCAGGGTCTGAACCAAACCAGCCTAGTCTGGTGCCGTACAAGCAGAGCACTGAGCCAGACATGACTCGGACGTAGCTGAGCTGAGCCATGGATAAGAAACGACAGCGGGTCTCGGTGAGATGAGCGAAGAATCTGGACTGCCTGCAGTTGGGGGACTGGTGTTCGGCAGCACGGGGGATTCCACGGCTGCACCACACGGAGGAGGGCCAGGGTGGAGGGTACTGGGACCAGGGCCGGTGGAGGGCAGCAGGGTGGAGGGTACCGGGACCAGGGCCAGTGGAGGACAGCAGGGTGGAGGGTACCGGGACCAGGGCCGGTGGAGGGCAGCAGGGTGGAGGGTACCGGGACCAGGGCCGGTGGAGGGCAGCAGGGTGGAGGGTACCGGGACCAGGGCCGGTGGAGGGCAGCAGGGTGGAGGGGACCGGGACCAGGGCCGGTGGAGGGCAGCAGGGTGGAGGGGACCGGGACCAGGGCCGGTGGAGGGTACCGGGACCAGGGCCGGTGGAGGGCAGCAGGGTGGAGGGTACCGGGACCAGGGCCGGTGGAGGGCAGCAGGGTGGCCGAGTAAATCTGGACCCAGGCTAGAGGGGCCTCTCCTGGGAGGACCGTGGCTCAACCCAGAGGAATTGAGAAGCACCGTGGTGGTACTCTACACCCTCGCTGGAAACACCTGCTTCCTCCGACTGGTACGAAGGAGAGAGATGATCACTCACCTCTTTAGAGGACAAAGTCTCTGACAAAGTCTCTAACTCTGATCCCTAGAGGACAAAGTCTCTCCCTCTTTCCCTCTCTCCATGCTCTCTCTCTCTCTCCATGCTCTCCCTCTCTACCTCTCTCTGTCTCTCCATGCTCTCTCTCTCCATGCTCTCCCTGTCTCCCTCTCTACCTCTCTCCCTCTCTCCATGCTCTCTCTCTCCATGCTCTCTCTCTCTCTCCGTCTCTCCATGCTCTCCCTCTCTCCCTGCTCTCCGCTTTCCCCTTAGATCCCTTGCTCTCTCCTAAACTCGCTCTCTCAATTATTTTCCGCTCCCTGGCTTTCTTGTTTGTCTTTGTTTGGTTGTAGACTAGTTGTTTGGTTGTAGACTAGTTGTTTGGTTGTAGACTAGTTGT